>NW_025746187.1:0-70000 GCF_021184085.1 Oncorhynchus gorbuscha | reverse complement strand
GCACAGATGTCATTGGTCTTAAGACTACCAAGTGGTGGTTAGATTAAATGTATTTTAACAATATCACAATATCACAACAATATTTAGTTTTTTACACATCTGCAGGAGCCATTAAAAGATGTCCCAAATGGCGCCCTATTCCATTTATAGTGTCCAATCGACTCTGGTCAAAAGTAGTGCAGGGTTCCATAGGGCTTTGGTCAAAGGTACTGCACTATATGGGTGTGGCCGATGTGAAATGGCTAGCTAGTTAGCGGTGGTGCGGCTAATAGTGTTTCAGTCGGTGACGTCACTCGCTCTGAGACCTAGAAGTAAGTTGTTCCCCGCGGCTTTTGTGGGTAACGATGCGTCGTAAGTGACTGGTTGATGTGTGCAGAGGGTCCCTGGTTCGAGCCCAGGTTGGGGCGGGGAGAGGGACGGAAGCTACACTGTTACATAGGGAACAGGGTTCCATAGGGCTCTGGTCTAAAGTAGTGCACTATATAGGGAACAGGGTTCCATAGGGCTCTGGTCTAAAGTAGTGCACTATATAGGGAACAGGGTTCCATAGGGCTCTGGTCTAAAGTAGTGCACTATATAGGGAACAGGGTTCCATAGGGCTCTGGTCTAAAGTAGTGCACTATATAGGGAACAGGGTTCCATAGGGCTCTGGTCTAAAGTAGTGCACTATATAGGGAACAGGGTTCCATAGGGCTCTGGTCTAAAGTAGTGCACTATATAGGGAACAGGGTTCCATAGGGCTCTGGTCTAAAGTAGTGCACTATATAGGGAACAGGGTTCCATAGGGCTCTGGTCTAAAGTAGTGCACTATATAGGGAACAGGGTTCCATAGGGCTCTGGTCTAAAGTAGTGCACTATATAGGGAACAGGGTTCCATAGGGCTCTGGTCTAAAGTAGTGCACTATATAGGGAACAGGGTTCCATAGGGCTCTGGTCTAAAGTAGTGCACTATATAGGGAACAGGGTTCCATAGGGCTCTGGTCTAAAGTAGTGCACTATATAGGGAACAGGGTTCCATAGGGCTCTGGTCTAAAGTAGTGCACTATATAGGGAACAGGGTTCCATAGGGCTCTGGTCTAAAGAAGTGCACTATATAGGGAACAGGGTTCCATAGGGCTTTGGTCTAAAGTAGTGCACTATATAGGGAACAGGGTTCCATAGGGCTTTGGTCTAAAGTAGTGCACTATATAGGGAACAGGGTTCCATAGGGCTCTGGTCTAAAGTAGTGCACTATATAGGGAACAGGGTTCCATAGGGCTTTGGTCAAAAGTAGTGCACTATATAGGGAACAGGGTTCCATAGGGCTCTGGTCTAAAGTAGTGCACTATATAGGGAACAGGGTTCCATAGGGCTCTGGTCTAAAGTAGTGCACTATATAGGGAACAGGGTTCCATAGGGCTCTGGTCTAAAGTAGTGCACTATATAGGGAACAGGGTGCCATCTGGGACGCATATCCATAATTGCGTTTGCTGATGCCTGTAGCATCCTAATGTCATCCTTGAGCCCATCTGGACAGCAGCTCAACCCACTCAGGAAAAAGACAAACACATACTAAAAGGTTGAATAGAGCCGTTGTTTGGACAGAGCTGTAACTAAAGATACGTTGCCCTTTGCTGCACAATTACATGGGAAACGTACCGGCTGTTTTCCTGTATCAACCCATAGTTATATTTACTTCTCAATCATCAGCAGCCTGCCATCGAATCGTTGTATTCACTCACCTACACCAAGAGGCACATTGATCGACTGTAAAAACTTTAACACAAAATAAGATGTTGGCAGTCTCCCATAGAGGCAACAGTGGCACGCCACTTACAAGAGGAAGTGCCTTTAACACATTGTAGGCTATCTGTAATAGAGGAACTTCCGATAACACTTCCGAGGACCAGTGAGACATATTTAGAAGACGATATTTATAATAATAATAATAATGTATGACGTTATGCGTCATTTATAAAGGGACACACTAGTTTCTGGCAGTAACTCGCAAATAGACAAAAATACACCTGCTGCGCTTCAAATGTGTTGCGCGTTATTAGGTTGCTAATAAAATAGATAAAAGATAAGAGAGGGAAAAAGATCTGCACTTACCTCCGGACCTAATTTCGTCATCATGTGACGGAAGAAGTGATCCAACTCCTTGCCCTCAATGTAACCATTATCTGTAGAAGCATTAACAACATTTAAAATACTCTTCTCATACGTTTTAGAATACATTTTAATACGTTTTCTTGACATTAAAAAAAACATGTTTTTTTTTGCATCAAAAATAACATTATCAAGTTATGTAACCTCATAGCTCGCATGGTTAGGTTATAAAATGAATCATTCTCACCGTCTGCATCAAAGTGTTGCCAAATCTCCAGAAAACCAACAGCGTCCAAGAGCTCAAAAGCGCAGTCCATTGTAATAAACAGGAGTGTAAATGATATCTCTTAATAGGGTTTATGGTAGTTCAGGTGATAGCCTACTGTCTCTGTATCCTTGTGGAGAGTCTACTCTGCACTGGTTCACTACAACGTATGGGTGGGTGCTTTTCTCGACGTGGCCCGATCAATTCTCCCAACCTCACCTCCTTATATGGAATAATCTGACTTCACCATGACGCGGTGTAGAAGGAATAGAATACAGGATGGACGAACGCATTTCGACTGCAGAGACATTCGAGAGTTTGGTCAACTTTTAGAATGTTGAATATTGTTGTAATTCGAGGCATTCGGTTGCATTGTTTAAATATTCCACATGTAAAGTTAATGGGGAACTAACATGGCTACCATAGAATGTTGAATATTGTTGTAATTCTAGGCATTCGGTTGCATTGTTTAAATATTCCACATGTAAAGTTAATGGGGAACTAACATGGCTGCCATAGAATGTTGAATATTTGTAACGTAGTTTGTCTGTTGTTTGAAGAGAGTCAGACCGAAATGCAGCGTGTAGGTTACTCATGACTTTTAATGAAGATAATGCGGTACATGAAATAACTGAAGAAGAAAACAACAAAGGAGTGAAACTAATTACAGCCTATCTGGTGACTAACACAGAGACAGGTACAATCACCCACGAAACCTAAATACGTTTCCCAATACGAGACAAGAATCAGCTGACTCCAATTAGGAATCGCCTCAGGCAGCCAAGCCTAACTAGACACACCCCTAATAATACACACTCCCAATTAATACAAACCCCAATACGAAATACAACATATAAACCCATGTCACACCCTGGCCTACCCAAACATATAACAAAAACACAAGATACAATGACCAAGGCGTGACAGAACCCCCCCCCCTAAGGTGCGGACTCCGGGACGCACCTCAAGAGCATAGGGAGGGTCCGGGTGGGCGTCTGTCCATGGTGGCGGTTCTGGCTCGGGACGTGGACCCCACTCCATAAATGTCCTAGTTCCTCCCCTTCGCGTCCTAGGGTAATCCACCTTCTCCGCCGACCATGGCCTAATAGTCCTCACCCTGATCCCCACATAACCGAGGGGCAGCTCGGGACCGAGGGGCAGCTCGGGACCGAGGGGCAGCTCGGGACAGAGGGGCAGCTCGGGACAGAGGGGCAGCTCGGGACAGAGAGGCAGCTCGGGACAGAGGGGCAACTCGGGACAGAGGGGCAACTCAGGACAGAGGGGCATCTCAGGATAGAGGGGCATCTCAGGATAGAGGGGCATCTCAGGACAGCGGGGCAGCTCGGGACAGAGGGGCATCTCGGGACAGAGGGGCATCTCGGGACAGAGGGGCAGCCCGGGACAGAGGGGCAGCCTGGGACCGAAGCAGCCCGGTACTGAGGGGAAGCCCGATACTGAGAGGGAGCCCAGTATTGAGAGGGAGCCCAGTACAGAGAGGGAGCCCAGTACTGAGAGGAAGCTCAGTACTGAGAGGAAGCTCAGTACTGAGAGGAAGCTCAGTACTGAGAGGAAGCTCAGTACTGAGAGGAAGCTCAGTACTGAGAGGAAGCTCAGTACTGAGAGGAAGCTCAGTACTGAGAGGAAGCTCAGGCAGGTAGTAGGCTCCGGTAAATCCTGGATGGCTGGTGGAACTGGATGATTCAGGTTGTCTGGCCGATCTAGAAGATCTTGGCAGACTGGCACTTCTAGCGGATCCTGGCAGACTGGCACTTCTGGTGGATCCTGGCAGACTGGTGACGCTGGGCCGACTGGCGGCGCTGGGCAGACAGGAGACTCCGGCAGCGCAGGAGAGGAGAAAAGCTCTGGCTGCGCTAAACAGGCGAGGCGCACTGGACGCGCTGGGCCGACTGGGAGCACTGGTGGTGCTGGACAGACAGGAGACTCCGGCAGCGCAGGAGAGGAGAAAGGCTCTGGCTGCGCTAAACAGGCTGGAGACTCCGATAGTACAGGAGGGGAGAAAAGCACTGGCTGTGCTGAACAGGCGTGGCGCACTGGAGGCCTGGTGCGTGGTGCTGGAACTGGTGGTACTGGCGCGAGGACACGCACAGGAAGCCTGGTGCGGGGAGCTGCTACCGGAGGACTGGTGGGTAGAGGTGGCTCTGGATAGACCGGACCGTGCAGGCGCACTGGAGCTCTTGAGCACCGAGCCTGCCCAAGCTTACCTGGCTCGATGCCCACTCTAGCCCGGCCAATAGGAAGGGCTGGTATGTGTCGCAGCTGGCTCTGCACCCGCACTGGAAACACCGTGCGCTCCATAGCATAACACGGTGCCTGCCCGGTCTCTCTAGCCCAATGGTGAGCACAGGGAGTATGTGCAGGTCTCCTACCTGGCATAACTATTCTCCTTTTACCCCCCCCAATATTTTTTGGGGGGTGACTTTCCGGTTTCCAACCGCGTCGCCGTGCTGCCTCCTCATACTTGCGCCTCTCCGCTTTAGCTGCTTCTATTTCCTCCTTGGGACGGTGATATTCTCCCGGCTGCGCCCAGGGTCCTTTACCGTCTAATTCCTCCTCCCATGTCCAAATCTCCAAATGATGCAGTCTCTCCCATTGCAACTGCTCTTCACGATTAACCGGGAGAGTAGGCTCAGGTCTGTTTCCTGACTCAGCCACTCTCTCTCTGCGCTTTCCCTGTTACCTTCGGTTTTCGCTCTGTATAACCGTGCTTTCCTTTTCGATTCCATACGTGTATAGCCCTCTTCGCATTGCTGTAGGGAATCCCAGGCGGGCTCCTGCACTCGCTCTGGGTCGGCTGCCCACCTGTCGATTTCTTCCCAGGTCTATAATCCCTGCTTCTGCCATCCATAACGTCCTCCTTTAGATCCTGCCAGTTCACACGCTGCTCGGTCTGTGAATGGTGGTGGGTGATTCTGTAACTTAGTTCTTCTGTTGTTTGAAGAGAGTCAGACCGAAATGCAGCGTGTAGGTTACTCATGACTTTTAATGAAGATAATGCGGTACATGAAATAACTGAAGAAGAAAACAACAAACGAGTGAAACTAATTACAGGCTATCTGGTGACTAACACAGAGACAGGTACAATCACCCACGAAATACAACGCGCACTCAGGCTACCTAAATACGGTTCCCAATCCGAGACAATGAGAATCAGCTGACTCCAATTAGGAATCGCCTCAGGCAGCCAAGCCTAACTAGACACACCCCTAATAATACACACTCCCAATTAATACAAACCCCAATACGAAATACAACATATAAACCCATGTCACACCCTGGCCTACCCAAACATATAACAAAAACACAAGATACAATGACCAAGGCGTGACAATATTGTTGTAATTCTAGGCATTCGGTTGCATTGTTTTAATATTCCACATGTAAAGTTAATGGGGAACTAACATGGCTGCCATAGAATGTTGAAGTGTTATGTAAATGTATCATCACGCAGAAACCTCATTGGTCAAACTGTCTAAATACATGGTTCTGTTGACTGTAGCAATAAAGGAGATGAGAGTCAAGTCACACAAATGTTTTTCCTCCTGAAACTGGTCTGTCAAACATTAAAAGTTATGCAATATCATACCAGAGATGGTTTACGATTTTTAATAGTTTATGAAATTTAATTTCTCACTGTCAGATCTTTAGAGTGGCTGGCTGAATTCATTCCAGGCTTGCATTTTAAAAAGCACTAAGTCAAGACACTCTTTATATTGTGAGTACAGTTTCACAGTAACATATTTCAGTGTTTTATTCTAGTTGAATGACAGGCCTGTATTTCAATCAAACGCAGAATGCAGACAAGAGTTCCCGCTGGGCACACACTGGTTGAATTAAAATGTGGAATAGAAGTTCAATGGACGTCTGTGCCCAGAGGGATGGCTGGGCTTTCTCTCATCATTATCCCACCATCTAGTGGCTAGTTACGCTACCGACCTGCCTATAACGAAGTTGAAAGGTTGAATGTACCACATACGACTGGGGAAAAAGCCCTTCTACTGGTAATTACTAGTGGGGAAAAAGCCCTTCTACTGGTAATTACTAGTGGGGAAAAAGCCCTTCTACTGGTAATTACTAGTGGGGGAAAAGCCCTTCTACTGGTAATTACTAGTGGGGAAAAAGCCCTTCTACTGGTAATTACTAGTGGGGAAAAAGCCCTTCTACTGGTAATTACTAGTGGGGAAAAAGCCCTTCTACTGGTAATTACTAGTGGGGAAAAAGCCCTTCTACTGGTAATTACTAGTGGGGAAAAAGCCCTTCTACTGGTAATTACTAGTGGGGGAAAAGCCCTTCTACTGGTAATTACTAGTGGGGAAAAAGCCCTTCTACTGGTAATTACTGGTGGGGGAAAAGCCCTTCTACTGGTAATTACTAGTGGGGAAAAAGCCCTTCTACTGGTAATTACTAGTGGGGGAAAAGCCCTTCTACTGGTAATAACTAGTGGGGAAAAACCCCTTCTACTGGTAATTACTGATGGGGAAAAAGCCCTTCTACTGGTAATTACTAGTGGGGAAAAAGCCCTTCTACTGGTAATTACTAGTGGGGGAAAAGCCCTTCTACTGGTAATTACTAGTGGGGAAAAAGCCCTTCTACTGGTAATTACTGATGGGGAAAAACTGTGTAAAAAGCCCTTCTACTGGTAATTACTAGTGGGGAAAAAGCCCTTCTACTGGTAATTACTGATGGGGAAAAACTGTGTAAAAAGCCCTTCTACTGGTAATTACTAGTGGGGAAAAAGCCCTTCTACTGGTAATTACTAGTGGGGAAAAAGCCCTTCTACTGGTAATTACTAGTGGGGGAAAAGCCCTTCTACTGGTAATTACTAGTGGGGGAAAAGCCCTTCTACTGGTAATTACTAGAGGGGAAAAGCCCTTCTACTGGTAATTACTAGTGGGGGAAACCGTGTATGAAGGACGTCAAGCTGCTTGCTTAGCGTGTACCACTTCCACCCCATGCGGCACATACCTGGCTCGAACCCGGGACCTCTGCTTCACATATACATAAAAAGCAACGTCCTCTCACTGTCAACTGTGTTTATTTTCAGCAATCTGAACACGTGTAAATATTTGTATGAACATAACAAGATTCAACAACTGAGACATAAACTGAACAAGTTCCACAGACATGTGACTAACAGAAATGGGATAATGTGTTCCTGAAGAAAGGGGGGGGTAGCAGTATCTGGTGTGGCCACCAGCTGCATTAAGTACTGCAGTGCATCTCCTCCTCATGGACTGCACCAGATTTGCCAGTTCTTGCTGTGAGATGTTACCCCACTCTTCCACCAAGGCACCTGCAAGTTCCCGACATTTCTGGGGGGAATGGCCCTCACCCTCCGATCCAACAGGTACCAGACATTTCTGGGGGGGAATGGCCCTAGCCCTCAACCTCTGATCCAACAGGTCCCAGATGTGCTCAATGGGATTGAGATCCGGGCTCTTCGCTGGCCATGGCAGAACACTGACATTCCTGTCTTGCAGGAAATTATGCACAGAACGAGCAGTATGGCTGGTGGCATTGTCATGCTGGAGGGTCATGTCAGGATGAGCCTGCAGGAAGGGTACCACATGAGGGAGGAGGATGTCTTCCCTGTAACGCACAGCGTTGAGATTGCCTGCAATGACAACAAGCCCGGTCCGATGATGCTGTGACACACCGCCCCAGACCATGACGGACCCTCCACCTCCAAATCGATCCTGCTCCAGAGTACAGGCCTCGGTGTAACGCTCATTCCTTCGATGATAAACGCGAATCCGACCATCTCCCCTGGTGAGACAAAACCGCGACTCGTCAGTGAAGAGTACTGTTTGCCAGTCCTGTCTGGTCCAGCGATGGTAGTTTGGGCCCATAGGCGACGTTGTTTCCAGTGATGTCTGGTGAGGACCTGCATTACAACAGGCCTACAAGCCCTCAGTCCAGCCTCTCTCAGCCTATTGTGGACAGTCTGAGCACTGATGGAGGGATTGTGCGTTCCTGGTGTAACTCAGGCAGTTGTTGTTGCCATCCTGTACCTGTCCCGCAGGCGTGATGTTCGGATATACCGATCCTGTGCAGGTGTTGTACAGCGCACTGTACAACGGTCTACCACTGTGAGGACGATCAGCTGTCTGTCCTGTCTCCCTGTAGCGCTGTCTTAGGCGTCTCAGTACGGACATCGCAATTCATTGCCCTGGCCACATCTGCAGTCCTCATGCCTCCTTGCAGCATACCTAAGGCATGTTCACACAGATGAGCAGGGACCCTGGGCATCTTTCTTTTGGTGTTTTTCAGAGTCAGTAGAAAGGCCTCTTTAGTGTCCTAAGTTGTCATAACTGTGACCTTAATTGCCTACCGTCTGTAAGCTGTTAGTGTCTTAACGACCGTTCCACAGGTGCATGTTCATTAAGTGTTTATGGTTCATTGAACAAGCCTGGGGAAACAGTGTTTAAACACTTTACAATGAAGATCAGTGAAGTTATTTGGATCTTTACAAGTGATCTTTGAAAGACAGGGTCCTGAATAAGGGACGGTTCTTTTTTTGGCGAGTTTAGTTACAGTAATATATTACTTTTGATTCACCAGAACAGACAGTTACAGTAATATATTACTTTTGATTCCCCAGAACAGACAGTTACAGTAATATATTACTTTTGATTCACCAGTACGAACTGATGTAGTTACAGTAATGTATTACTTTTGATTCACCAGAACAGACAGATGTAGTAACAGTAATATATTACTTTTGATTCACCAGTGCTGACTGATGTAGTTACAGTAATATATTACTTTTGATTCACCAGAACAGACATACAGTAGATGGTTCTGTTGACTGTAGCAGTAAAGGAGATGAGAGTCAAGTCACACAAATGCTTTTCCTCCTGAAACTGGTCTGTCAAACATGAAAAGTTATGCAATATCATACCAGAGATGGTTTACGATTTTTAATAGTTTATGAAAGTTAATTTCTCACTGTCAGATCTTTAGAGTGGCTGGCTGAATTCATTCCAGGCTTGCATTTTAAAAAGCACTAAGTCAAGACACTCTTTATATTGTGAGTACAGTTTCACAGTAACATATTTCAGTGTTTTATTCTAGTTGAATGACAGGCCTGTATTTCAATCAAACGCAGAATGCAGACAAGAGTTCCCGCTGGGCACACACTGGTTGAATTAAAATGTGGAATAGAAGTTCAATGGACGTCTGTGCCCAGAGGGATGGCTGGGCTTTCTCTCATCATTATCCCACCATCTAGTGGCTAGTTACGCTACCGACCTGCCTATAACGAAGTTGAAAGGTTGTATGTACCACATACGACTGGGGAAAAAGCCCTTCTACTGGTAATTACTAGTGGGGGAAAAGCCCTTCTACTGGTAATTACTAGTGGGGAAAAAGCCCTTCTACTGGTCACCCCAGTCTGGCTCACCCTGGTCACCCCAGTCTGCCTCACCCTGGTCACCCCAGTCTAGCTCACCCCAGTCTGGCTCACCCTGGTCACCCCAGTCTGGCTCACCCTGGTCACCCCAGTCTGGCTCACCCTGGTCACCCCAGTCTAGCTCACCCCAGTCTGGCTCACCCTGGTCACCCCAGTCTGGCTCACCCTGGTCACCCCAGTCTGGCTCACCCTGGTCACCCCAGTCTGGCTCCCCTGGTCACCCCAGTCTGGCTCCCCCTGGTCACCCCAGTCTGGCTCCCCCTGGTCACCCCAGTCTAGCTCACCCCAGTCTGGCTCACCCTGGTCACCCCAGTCTGGCTCACCCTGGTCACCCCAGTCTAGCTCACCCCAGTCTAGCTCACCCCAGTCTGGCTCACCCTGGTCACCCCAGTCTAGCTCACCCCAGTCTGGCTCACCCTGGTCACCCCAGTCTGGCTCACCCTGGTCACCCCAGTCTGGCTCACCCTGGTCACCCCAGTCTGGCTCCCCTGGTCACCCCAGTCTGGCTCCCCTGGTCACCCCAGTCTGGCTCCCCTGGTCACCCCAGTCTGGCTCCCCCTGGTATAAAGCGTGTCAAGTTGTTAAGTTCTAAAGCGTGTCAAGTTGTTAAGTTCCAAAGCGTGTCAATTAAGTTCCAAAGCGTGTAAAGTTGTTTAGTTCCAAAGCGTGTCAAGTTGTTAAGTTCCAAAGCGTGTCAAGTTGTTAAGTTCCAAAGCGTGTCAAGTTGTTAAGTTCTAAAGCGTGTCAAGTTGTTAAGTTCCAAAGCGTGTCAAGTTGTTAAGTTCCAAAGCGTGTCAAGTTGTTAAGTTCCAAAGTTGTTAAGTTCCAAAGTTGTTAAGTTCCAAAGCGTGTCAAGTTGTTAAGTTCCAAAGCGTGTCAAGTTGTTAAGTTCCAAAGCGTGTCAAGTTGTTAAGTTTCAAGTTGTTAAGTTCCAAAGCGTGTCAAGTTGTTAAGTTCCAAAGCGTGTCAAGTTGTTAAGTTCCAAAGCGTGTCAAGTTGTTAAGTTCTAAAGCGTGTCAAGTTGTTAAGTTCAAGTTGTTAAGTTCCAAAGCGTGTCAAGTTGTTAAGTTCTAAAGCGTGTCAAGTTGTTAAGTTCTAAAGCGTGTCAAGCCATTTGAATTCAACTCCATACTGTGACAGACCACTCCTTGCACTCTCAGAGACTTTTAGTTGGGACAAGGTTTAAGACGAAGGGAGGACAACCGCTCATGAGTTTCCTGGAGACTGTAAGCACATTAGGAAAGGAGACAGAATGAGAAGCCACAATAAGCTCAAACAAAAGAAGAGCAGATGAATGGAGACTGTAAGCACATTAGGAAAAGGAGACAGAATGAGAAGCCACAACAAGCTCAAACAAAAGAAGAGCAGGTGACTGGAGACTGTAAGCACATTAGGAAAGGAGACAGAATGAGAAACCACAACAAGCTCAAACAAAAGAAGAGCAGGTGACTGGAGACTGTAAGCACATTAGGAAAGGAGACAGAATGAGAAGCCACAACAAGCTCAAACAAAAGAAGAGCAGGTGACTGGAGACTGTAAGCACATTAGGAAAGGAGACAGAATGAGAAGCCACAACCAGCTCAAACAAAAGAAGAGCAGGTGAATGGAGACAGACTTGTCAGGGTTCACACCCTGAGACGATGAGTACCGCAATGTATGGGAACTCAACCATCACTGATTCTCAACACTGATTCAACCATCACTGATTCTCAACACTGATTCTCAACACTGATTCAACCATCACTGATTCAACCATCACTGATTCTCAACACTGATTCAACCATCACTGATTCTCAACACTGATTCAACCATCACTGATTCTCAACACTGATTCAACCATCACTGATTCTCAACACTGATTCTCAACACTGATTCAACCATCACTGATTCAACCATCACTGATTCTCAACACTGATTCAACCATCACTGATTCTCAACACTGATTCAACCATCACTGATTCTCAACACTGATTCAACCATCACTGATTCTCAACACTGATTCTCAACACTGATTCAACCATCACTGATTCTCAACACTGATTCAACCATCACTGATTCTCAACACTGATTCAACCATCACTGATTCTCAACACTGATTCAACCATCACTGATTCTCAACACTGATTCAACCATCACTGATTCAACCATCACTGATTCAACCATCACTGATTCAACCATCACTGATTCTCAACACTGATTCAACCATCACTGATTCTCAACACTGATTCAACCATCACTGATTCAACCATCACTGATTCAACCATCACTGATTCTCAACACTGATTCAACCATCACTGATTCAACCATCACTGATTCAACCATCACTGATTCAACCATCACTGATTCAACCATCACTGATTCTCAACACTGATTCAACCATCACTGATTCTCAACACTGATTCAACCATCACTGATTCAACCATCACTGATTCAACCATCACTGATTCTCAACACTGATTCAACCATCACTGATTCAACCATCACTGATTCAACCATCACTGATTCAACCATCACTGATTCAACCATCACTGATTCTCAACACTGATTCAACCATCACTGATTCAACCATCACTGATTCAACCATCACTGATTCTCAACACTGATTCAACCATCACTGATTCAACCATCACTGATTCTCAACACTGATTCAACCATCACTGATTCTCAACACTGATTCAACCATCACTGATTCTCAACACTGATTCAACCATCAATGATTCTCAACACTGATTCAACCATCAATGATTCTCAACACTGATTCAACCATCACTGATTCAACCATCACTGATTCTCAACACTGATTCAACCATCACTGATTCTCAACACTGATTCAACCATCAATGATTCAACCATCAATGATTCAACGATCACTGATTCTCAACACTGATTCAACCATCACTGATTCTCAACACTGATTCAACCATCACTGATTCTCAACACTGATTCAACCATCACTGATTCTCAACACTGATTCAACCATCACTGATTCTCAACACTGATTCAACCATCACTGATTCTCAACACTGATTCAACCATCACTGATTCTCAACACTGATTCAACCATCACTGATTCTCAACACTGATTCAACCATCACTGATTCTCAACACTGATTCAACCATCACTGATTCTCAACACTGATTCAACCATCACTGATTCTCAACACTGATTCTCAACACTGATTCAACCATCACTGATTCTCAACACTGATTCAACCATCACTGATTCTCAACACTGATTCAACCATCACTGATTCTCAACACTGATTCAACCATCACTGATTCTCAACACTGATTCAACCATCACTGATTCAACCATCACTGATTCTCAACACTGATTCAACCATCACTGATTCTCAACACTGATTCTCAACACTGATTCAACCATCACTGATTCTCAACACTGATTCAACCATCACTGATTCTCAACACTGATTCAACCATCACTGATTCTCAACACTGATTCAACCATCAATGATTCTCAACACTGATTCAACCATCACTGATTCTCAACACTGATTCAACCATCACTGATTCTCAACACTGATTCTCAACACTGATTCAACCATCACTGATTCTCAACACTGATTCAACCATCACTGATTCTCAACACTGATTCAACCATCACTGATTCTCAACACTGATTCAACCATCAATGATTCTCAACACTGATTCAACCATCACTGATTCTCAACACTGATTCAACCATCACTGATTCTCAACACTGATTCAACCATCACTGATTCTCAACACTGATTCAAACCATCACTGATTCTCAACACTGATTCAACCATCAATGATTCAACCATCACTGATTCTCAACACTGATTCAACCATCACTGATTCTCAACACTGATTCAACCATCACTGATTCTCAACACTGATTCAACCATCACTGATTCTCAACACTGATTCAACCATCAATGATTCTCAACACTGATTCAACCATCACTGATTCAACGATCAATGTCAACACTGATTCAACCATCACTGATTCTCAACACTGATTCTCAACACTGATTCAACCATCACTGATTCTCAACACTGATTCAAACCATCACTGATTCTCAACACTGATTCAACCATCAATGATTCAACCATCACTGATTCTCAACACTGATTCAACCATCACTGATTCTCAACACTGATTCAACCATCACTGATTCTCAACACTGATTCAACCATCACTGATTCTCAACACTGATTCAACCATCAATGATTCTCAACACTGATTCAACCATCACTGATTCAACGATCAATGTCAACACTGATTCAACCATCAATGATTCAACCATCAATGATTCAACCATCAATGATTCAACCATCAACGTCAACACTGATTCAACCATCAATGATTCAACCATCAACGTCAACACTGATTCAACCATCAATGATTCAACCATCAATGATTCAACCATCAATGATTCAACCATCAACGTCAACACTGATTCAACCATCAATGATTCAACATCATCAATGATTCAACCATCAATGTTTCAGCGATCAATGTCAACAATGATTCAACCATCAATGTTCAATCAATGTTTTTCGATCGTGTTTCAGCGATCAATGTCAACAATGATTCAACCATCAATGTTTCAACGATCAATGTTTCAACGATCGTGTTTCAACGATCAATGTTTCAACGATCAATGTTTCAACGATCAATGTCAACACTGACTCAACGATCAATGTTTCAACGATCAATGTTTCAACGATCAATGTCAACAATGATTCAACGATCAATGTTTCAACGATCAATGTTTCAACGATCAATGTTTCAACGATCAATGTTTCAACGTTCAATGTCAACAATGATTCAACGATCAATGTTTCAACGATCAATGTTTCAACGATCAATGTTTCAACGATCAATGTTTCAACGATCAATGTCAACACTGATTCAACGATCAACGTGTCATCAAAGATCTGTACAAATCTCATTTAGACGTGTTTCAATCTGTACAATTATTTTATTTGGTATAAATATTCACATAAGGAAGGACATGTCCACAACCAGTAGAGGGATTTAGTGAACCATGTTAATGGAGTATCGTCCATAACAAAATAAAACACACTGAGTAACAACATGGAGTCATTTTCTTTGTTGAATTAAGTTTCCTTTGTTTTAAAAAATGCTTTTCAGATATGATCAGGCAAATATAATCAATGTTTCTCGTCATACACATAGAATAATCCAACTCATGAATCGCTTAAAGAATAAGAAGAAAACAATGAAACGGACAAATTGATTTCTTCAGTATTAACACAACGTACATTTACAATAAGGACAAGAAAAGGGACAAAAACATCACCAAACAATGTTTTTATTTCAATAAATTACATAATTATATAAACCTATTTTAGTAGTGTGCTTAGTAGTACCGTAGTAATATAGGATTTGTGTATACATACGTGTGTGGATATATTACATGTATGTAATTAAACATACAGTATTATATTACATGTATATAATTAAACATACAGTATTATATTACATGTATGTAATTTAACATACAGTATTATATTACATGTATGTAATTAAACATACAGTATTATATTACATGTATGTAATTTAACATACAGTATTATATTACATGTATGTAACTTAACATACAGTATAATATTACATGTATGTAACTTAACATACAGTATAATATTACATGTATGTAACTTAACATACAGTATAATATTACATGTATGTAACTTAACATACAGTATTATATTACATGTATGTAACTTAACATACAGTTTTATATTACACATACAGTACACCACATAAGCATATCAGAGACACAAATTCAGCAGTAATCACCCTGCCTGAGAGATAGACTCCCTCTCTTACTTATTTAACTCTGAAGGATTCATTTTAACACGTCGTTCCATGGTTTTATTGTTTCATAGAACCAAACAGAAGACAACCAGCTGCTCTTTATCCCCAAACAGAAAAAATAAAATACAATCCGGATAAATCCATACCAACCGAGACAGTTAACTGTTATGGGTGTAAGATGGCACCGTGATGCCATCTGTTGGTACTCTTGTGTTTTACCGGGGTGCTTGAGATACCCGGATGTGTTGTCATGTACTGAACATGTACGCATCAATGCCTCTGTCTCGTCATTTAACATTCAAACATTAACCAGAGGGGTTATCCTACGAAGCATGCTAGATCTACTCAGGGTCTTTCTAAAGCTAACCAGCTTCCGCTTGCTTCACATCCCAGTTCAGGCGTCATGTACCTAACGCAGGTGGATATTGCTTGTACGCCTGCCGTTAACTCTAGAAGGCTTGTAAAACAGCTTGCGCGTGCATGTCGCACGTGGCTAGTCGGAACGGCGAACTCTTCATCGCGACAATGCTGAAACATCAATCCGTGGGCGACTCAGTGCAACATTTTCATTTGTGCAGAAATCAAGAGAAAATAAAAGTTATTTTGGAAATTCAGCAGGTTGTGGTGTGAAATTGGCTTTTAGAAGTGCCTTTATTTTATCACTCATCATTAACGCGTTTTTTTATTAGATTATTTATCATGAATTAGTCTTTATTTTTTATTACTTATCACAAGTGACGTATTTGGTGTGCTTATCAATGCACAACAACCACAGGCACCCCCCCCCCTCCTATCAATAAAATAATATTATAAAGTCATACAGAAATGCTACTAGGGGTGAAGTTTAGAATGCAGTCCGTCATTACTAAATGTGAAACGTTAGATATTTTAACATTACTATTTTTTAACACACACACAAAATATATATATTTAAAATCAGTCGTCTTGCTCAAATGAAGGGGATGATGACACACAGGGAGGGAATCTGATTTGATCGATCATTTAATTCAAGGTAAGTGGAGTTAGCCTGCCTCGGAGAGGTTAGTTCTGGAGGATTCGTTGCCATAGAAACGGACCTTTGCTAAAAGGTCGCATCACCGGTTATCCCGAGTTCCACTCATAAGGGTCCTGTTCAGTAGAGAGCGTAATAAACTAAAACAAGTGTTTCTTATTGGACAAGTTCAGGTCATTTCACCTCCCGTTTCAGTCAGTTTTGTTCCGTTATTGCCTACTGAACTAGGCCCCAGGTGGACAGGTTCATGGTGGCATTCACAGCATTCACCCCCAGTCGGGAACACGTGATACCGTGACGTCACTACGTTCTGACCGAGTCAGCCAACCCTTCAGTCCAAAGCCATATGATACCGTGACGTCACTACGTTCTGACCGAGTCAGCCAACCCTTCAGTCCAAAGCCATATGATACCGTGACGTCACTACGTTCTGACCGAGTCAGCCAACCCTTCAGTCCAAAGCCATATGATACCGTGAGCGTCACTACGTTCTGAGGAGTCAGCCAACCCTTCAGTCCAGAGCCATATGATACCGTGACTTTCAGCCAACCCTTCAGTCCAAAGCCATATGATACGTTCTGACCGAGTCAGCCAACCTTCAGTCCAAAGCCATATGATACCGTGAGGTCACTACGTTCTGACCGAGTCAGCCAACCCTTCAGTCCCGTGAGGTCACTACGTTCTGACCGAGTCAGCCAACCCTTCAGTCCAAAGCCATATGATACCGTGGACGTCACTACCTTCTGACCGAGTCAGCCAACCCTTCAGTCCAAAGCCATATGATACCTGGCGTCACTAAGTCACAACCCTTCAGTCCAAAGCCATATTACCGTGGACGTCACTACGTTTGACCGAGTCAGCCAACCCTTCAGTCCAAAGCCATATGATACCGGTCACATTTCTGACCGAGTCAGCCAACCCTTCAGTCCAAAGCCATATGATACCGTTACGTTCTGACCGAGTCAGCCAACCCTTCAGTCCAGAGCCATATGATACCGTGGTCACCACGTTCTGACCAGGTCAGCCAACCCTTCAGTCCAAAGCCATATGATACCGTGACGTCACTACGTTCTGACCGAGTCAGCCAACCCTTCAGTCCAAAGCCATATGTTACCGTGACGTCACTACGTTCTGACCGAGTCAGCCAACCCTTCAGTCCAAAGCCATATGATACCGTGAGGTCACTACGTTCTGACCGAGTCAGCCAACCCTTCAGTCCAAAGCCATATGATACCGTGAGGTCACTACGTTCTGACCGAGTCAGCCAACCCTTCAGTCCAAAGCCATATGATACCGTTTACGTTCTGACCGAGTCAGCCAACCCTTCAGTCCAAAGCCATATGAACGTTCTGAAAGTCAGCCAACCCTTCAGTCCAAAGCCATATGATACCGTGACGTCACTACCTTCTGACCGAGTCAGCCAACCCTTCAGTCCAAAGCCATATGATACCGTGACGTCACTACGTTCTGACCGAGTCAGCCAACCCTTCAGTCCAAAGCCATATGATACCGTGACGTCACTACGTTCTGACCGAGTCAGCCAACCCTTCAGTCCAAAGCCATATGATACCGTGAGGTCACTACGTTCTGACCGAGTCAGCCAACCCTTCAGTCCAAAGCCATATGATACCGTGACGTCACTACGTTCTGACCGAGTCAGCCAACCCTTCAGTCCAAAGCCATATGATACCGTGACGTCACTACGTTCTGACCGAGTCAGCCAACCCTTCAGTCCAAAGCCATATGATTTACAGGTCGTGAAGAAAATAAACTACAGGCAGCGAGGCAGCAAACGAAGACCAATTGAAAGACCGAAAGGTGCCGAGGTCAGGACATGACCTCTAATTGTCGGGCCCTGACTGACTAGACAGCAGGGTTCGGGTCAATTCCATTTCAATTCCAGTCAATCCAGAAAATAAGACAAATTCCAATTTAAAAAAAATCTGATTGAAAAGCAATGAAGAGAAATGGAAATGGTATTTCAGTTCAAATGGTATTTCTGTTTACTTCCTGAATTGCTGGACAGGTTTGAAAACGTCCGTCTGTCCACACAAAGCCATCAGGTCCTGAATTAGGAGCCAATTGATGCTGCCTGCAGAAAAGCCCTGAGCTGGAGTCCCATCCATGTCCGGCTTTCACTTAGCATGGATAACAATCTGAATAGTGAAACAGATATTCAGTGTTGATTCCAGGCTAGCTTTTACTGGCATGGATACCAATCTGAATAGTGAAACAGATATTCAGTGTGGATTCCAGGAGCTTTTACTGGCATGGATACCAATCTGAATAGTGAAACAGATATTCAGTGTGGATTCCAGGCTAGCTTTTACTGGCATGGATACCAATCTGAATAGTGAAACAGATATTCAGTGTGGATTCCAGGCTAGCTTTTACTGGCATGGATACCAATCTGAATAGTGAAACAGATATTCAGTGTGGATTCCAGGCTAGCTTTTACTGGCATGGATACCAATCTGAATAGTGAAACAGATATTTTTAGCTTTTACTGGCATGGATACCAATCTGAATAGTGAAACAGATATTCAGTGTGGATTCCAGGCTAGCTTTTACTGGCATGGATACCAATCTGAATAGTGAAACAGATATTCAGTGTGGATTCCAGGCTAGCTTTTACTGGCATGACAGTACACCAGTTCACTTCCCAATACAAGCACAGGGGATGACCGGCACACAAAGCTATGATGACATAGTACACACATGGCCAAACCATGATGACATAGTACACACATGGCCAAACCATGATGACATAGTACACACATGTCCAAACCATGATGACATAGTACACACATGGCCAAACCATGATGACATAGTACACACATGGCCAAACCATGATGACATAGTACACACATGGCCAAACCATGATGACATAGTACACACATGGCCAAACCATGATGACATAGTACACACATGGCCAAGCCATGATGACATAGTACACACATGGCCAAGCCATGAGATATCTGAGTCGTGTAAAGGGATGTCCCTCTCCTTCCCCCTTCAGAAAATGTGTTGTTTATGATTCACAGTGACTTAACACACAACAGTGCATCATCATAACAGTGCTTTAGCCGTATTTATCTTGGTATTACTGAGATTAGTGAAAGTGTCCAACAGTCCTATCACTGTGAAACACTTCACATGGGTTACTCTGCCCGACAGTCTCTAGACATACGGTCGTCGCTGTCCGATTCCTGACATCAGATATACTGAGATGACAGGCAGGTACAATGCACCTGTCATTCATTGAGAGTTTAGTTTCTCATATAAAAATAAAGTCTTTGTCGGCCTCTTCTCCAGATCGGGGAGACTTTCTCCCCGGTCCCTTGTCTCTGTCAGGGGATTGGTCCTTGGGTTTGGAGCCGTTGTCCTCAGAGTTGTGGCGGTGGGGGCTCTGGCGATTGGCTGGGTCCGACACTGAGCCTGGTTTCACTGCTGAGGAGAAGAGGACAGGAGCTGGTTATGAGAATGAACAGCGGAGGGCGCCAAAAACAACCTTATCTGAAAAACAAACGGTTTGATTTCTGTTTTAATCTCCATTTTCTACCTAATCAGTGCTAAAAATGAGTCAAAATAACACTTCTAGATAGTAACTTGTGAAAGATGAATCAATCACATTTTCTAAAGAAAAGCAACACATTTTCCAACTTCAACTGGCACCAACTGGCATCAAAAACTGGCACCAACTGGCATCAACTGGCACCAACTGGCATCAACTGGCACCAACTGGCACCAACTGGCATCAACTGGCACCAACTCAACTGGCACCAACTGGCATCAACTGGCACCAACTGGCATCAACTGGCATCAACTGGCACCAACTGGCACCAACTGGCACCAAAGACATATTCTAAAAATATGAACGTTTCCCATGTGAAGCCTAGAGAAGCCTGGATAACTTTCTGCCTCAGGTGCCAGTTGGAGAAAGATCAGTAGGCGGTATTTTAGATTCATTTTGGTAAAAGCTCCCTTCAATTATAAGCCATCAATATCAATCAAATCACGTCCAGAAGCTCCAATAGTGAATCTCACTGCAGTCTGACCTGAACTACGGGACAAGATGAGAGATTAGAAAAGATGCAAGTGAGAGAGGAGGAGGGAAAGGAGAACTTATTCTAACCAGTACAGGGGAGGGACTTCCTGCTCTTGTGCTCGCCCACTTCCTGTTCGGTGCTGGTAGGTGATTGGCAGGCGTGTCGGGCTCTGAGATTGGCTTGTCAGCTTCCTGATCAGAATCAAACACGCTACCGTCTTCTGTTGGGACATTCACTAGGGAGAGGGTGGAGGGGGAGGGAGAGGAGGAGAGGGAGAGGAGGGAGGGAGAGGAGGGAGAGGGTGGAGGGAGGGAGAGGAGGGAGGGGAGGGGGAGGGAGGGAGAGGGGGAGGGAGGGAGAGGGGGAGGGAGGGAGAGGAGAGGGGAGGGAGGGAGGGAGGGAGAGGAGGGAGGGAGAGGGTGGAGGGAGGGAGGCTGGAGTTTAGTGCTCGTTGATCAATCAGCCATTCAATTAGCCACAGGGCCAAGCCGATTGGGGCATAGTCATTCATTCTAATTTGTCTTTCAGCACATCTGGGCTGCTAAAAATAGAATACAAGTAGGCAATGTGTGGTTCTTTATTGATGGAGTTTGTAAATAATGAGTAGCCTATCAATAACAGATCAATAACATTACATTTACATTACATTTAAGTCATTTAGCAGACACTCTTATCAGATCAATAACAGATCAATCGATAACAGATCAATAACAGATCAATAACAGATCGATAACAGATCAACAACAGATCAATAACAGATCGATAACAGATCAATAACAGATCGATACCAGATCAATAACAGATCAATAACAGATCGATAACGGATCGATAACAGATCGATAACAGATCAACAACAGATCGATAGATTCAATCTTGATCCATAGAACATGATTTCAATCAATAACCTCATTTAGCACTGAGGGTGAAGAGTGGTCTGTGGTGCCCTCAGTGACTGTTCATATGAGTAATGTTGATGTGCAACAGAGTGTGTAGTAGACTGTGTAGTAGTGTAGTAGAGTGTGTAGTAGACTATGTAGTAGTGTAGTAGAGTGTGTAGTAGACTGTGCAGTAGAGTGTGTAGGAGACTTTGTAGTAGTGTAGTAGAGTGTGCAGTAGAGTGTGTAGTAGTGTGTGCAGTAGTGTGTAGTAGTGTCTGTAGTAGAGTGTGTAGCAGTGTGTTGTAGAGTGTTATAGAGTGTGTTGTAGAGTGTGTAGTAGACTGTGTAGTAGAGTGTGTTATAGACTGTGTAGTAGTGTAGTACAGTGTGTAGTAGATTGTGTAGTAGAGTGTGTAGGAGACTGTGTAGTAGTGTAGTAGACTGTGCAGTAGTGTGTAGGAGACTGCAGTAGTGTAGTAGAGTGTAGGAGACTGTGTAGTAGTGTAGTAGAGTGTGTAGTAGACTGTGCAGTAGACTGTGCAGTAGAGTGTGTAGTAGAGTGTGTTATAGAGTGTGTAGTAGAGTGTGTAGTAGTGCATTGTAGAGTGTAGGTGACTGTAGAGTGTATAGTAGACTGTGTAGTAGACTGTATAGTAGACTGTGTAGTAGAGTAGTGTAGTAGAGTGTGTTAGTAGAGTGTGCAGTAGAGTGTGCAGTAGAGTGTGTAGTAGAGTGTGTAGTAGAGTGTGCAGTAGAGTGTGTTAGTAGAGTGTGTAGTAGAGTGTGTAGTAGAGTGTGTTAGTAGAGTGTGTAGTAGAGTGTGTTAGTAGAGTGTGCAGTAGAGTGTGCAGTAGAGTGCAGTAGAGTGTGCAGTAGAGTGTGCAGTAGAGTGTGTAGAGTGTAGTAGAGTGTGTTATAGAGTGTGTAGTAGAGTGTGTAGTAGTGTGTGTAGTAGAGTGTGTAGTAGAGTGTGTTGTAGAGTGTGTTGTAGAGTGTTGTAGAGTGTGTTGTAGAATGTGTTATAAAGTGTGTTATAGAATGTGTTATAGAGTGTGTAGTAGAGTGTGTTATAGAGTGTGTAGTAGAGTGTGTTGTAGTGTTGTAGAGTGTTATAGAGTGTGTTATATAATGTGTTATAGAGTGTGTTATATAATGTGTTGTAGAGTGTGTTGTAGAGTGTGTTATAGAGTGTGTAGTAGAGTGTGTTATAGAGTGTGTTATAGAGTGTGTTAGTAGAGTGTGTTATAGAGTGTGTTATAGAGTGTGTTATAGAGTGTGTTGTAGAGTGTGTAGTAGAGTGTGTTATAGAGTGTGTCAGTAGAGTGTGTTGTAGAATGTGTGTTTGAGTGGAAACAGAGGTCTGTGCTCCAGGGCTAAACAGCCTCTTTCCAGGCTTGTTCTATGCAGTGGACAATATATTCTGTGTACAGTCTCTTGTAGAAAGAGATAGTTTGAGGGAAACAGAGGTCTGTGTTTTAGGGCTAAACAGCCTCTCCTTCCAGGCTTATTCTATGCAGTACGTCTCTACTGAGAAGAGATACAGTTTGAGGGAAACAGAGGTCTGTGCTTTAGGGCTAAACAGCCTCTCCTTCCAGGCTTATTCTATGCAGTACGTCTCTACTGAGAAGAGATACAGTTTGAGGGAAACAGAGGTCTGTGCTTTAGGGCTAAACAGCCTCTCCTTCCATGCTTCCTCAAACGCACAGTGATGAACGACACATGGAAGTATGATAGTGTGTGACGAGGTCTGTTCCTACCTGGATGGGTAAAGGTAACCTACCTGCCTGAGCAGAGGGGCTTTTGTTGCTCCGCGTGCTCCCCAGTAGAGGACTGCCCTGCCCCTCCTTGTCCTTGTCCAAGGGGACCCTCTTCAGGCTGTAAGGCAGCATTGCCCCCTTGGGAGACACAGTCCCTCCAGGAGACTCACAGACCTCATCTGGCAGACAGAAAGAGAACCAGTATCAGAACTACACCAAGGTTTCTATTGTCCCAAAACTAGGACAGGTGTGTGTCAAATTTCCAGGTTAAGATATATCATTTATTGTTGTTTACGTAGTTGAGGACTGCGACAGGAAGCCAGATTAGTTGGCATCCTAGGTGAAGATCTGTGGTCTATTGAAAGGCAGAAGGTGTCCAGCCTCAGACCCCAGAATATTACTATTACACTATCACTAGATCTTTAATATCCAGGGGCTAGATAGTTCTAGATCTTTAATATCCAGGGGCTAGATAGTTCTAGATCTTTAATATCCAGGGGCTAGATAGTTCTAGATCTTTAATATCCAGGGGCTCGATAGTTCTAGATCTTTAACAGTTCTAGTTCTAGATCTTTAATATCCAGGGGCTAGATCTTTATATTAGATAGTTCTAGATCTTTAATATCCAGGGGCTAGATAGTTCTAGATCTTTAATATCCAGGGGCTAGATAGTTCTAGATCTTTAATATCCAGGAGCTAGATAGTTCTAGATCTTTAATATCCAGGGGATAGTTCTAGATCTCGATAGTTCTAGATCTTTAACAGATGATCTTTAAAATCCAGGGGGATAGCTAGATCCAGGGGCTAGATAGTTCTAGATCTTTAATATCCAGGAGCTAGATAGTTCTAGATCTTTATCCAGGAGCTAGATAGTTCTAGATCTTTAACATCCAGGGGCTAGATAGTTCTAGATCTTTAACAGATGTAACATCCAGGAGCTAGATAGTTCAAGATCTTTAATATCCAGGGGGCTCGATAGTTCTAGATCTTTAATATCCAGGGGCTCCAGGAGCTAGATAGTTCTAGATCTTTAACAGATGTAACATCCAGGGGCTAGAGAGTTCTAGATCTTTAACATCTAGATAGTTCAGGGGCTAGATAGTTCTAGATCCAGGGCTAGATAGTTTAGATCTTTAATATCCAGCTAGGTTCTAGATCTTTAATATCCAGGGGCTAGATAGTTCTAGATCTTTAGACATCCAGGGGCTAGATAGTTCTAGATCTTTAACAGATGTAACATCCAGGGGCTAGATAGTTCTAGATCTTTAACAGATGTAACATCCAGGGGCTAGATAGTTCTAGATCTTTAACAGATGTAACATCCAGGGGCTAGATAGTTCTAGATCTTTAACAGATTTAACATCCAGGGGCTAGATAGTTCTAGATCTTTAACAGATGTAACATCCAGGAGCTAGATAGTTCAAGATCTTTAATATCCAGGGGGCTCGATAGTTCTAGATCTTTAATATCCAGGGGCTCGATAGTTCTAGATCTTTAACAGATGTAACATCCAGGGGCTAGATAGTTCTAGATCTTTAACATCCAGGGGCTAGATCTTTAATATCCATCGAGTTCTAGATCTTTAACATCCAGGGGCTAGATAGTTCTAGATCTTTAACAGATGTAACATCCAGGGGCTAGATAGTTCTAGATCTTTAACATCCAGGGGCTAGATAGTTCTAGATCTTTAACAGATGTAACATCCAGGGGCTAGATAGATCTTTAACATCTAGATAGTTCTAGATCTTTAACATCCAGGGGCTCCAGATAGTTCTAGATCTTTAAGTTCTAGATCTTTGTAACATCCAGGAGGATAGTTCTAGATCTTTAATATCCAGGGGCTAGATAGTTCTAGATCTTTCCAGGAGCTAGATAGTTCTAGATCTTTAATATCCAGGGGCTAGATAGTTCTAGATCTTTAACAGATGTAACATCCAGGAGCTAGATAGTTCAAGATCTTTAATATCCAGGGGCTCGATAGTTCTAGATCTTTAATATCCAGGGGCTCGATAGTTCTAGATTCTAGATCTTTAACAGATGTAACATCCAGGAGCTAGATAGTTCAAGATCTTTAATATCCAGGGGGCTCGATAGTTCTAGATCTTTAATATCCAGGGGCTTGATAGTTCTAGATCTTTAACAGATGTAACATCCAGGGGCTAGAGGCTAGATCCAGGGGCTAGATAGTTCTAGATCTTTAACATCCCAGATCGTTCTAGATCTTTAACATCCAGGGGCTAGATAGTTCTAGATCTTTAACAGATGTAACATCCAGGGGCTAGATAGTTCTAGATCTTTAACAGATTAACATCCAGGGGCTAGATAGTTCTAGATCTTTAACAGATGTAACATCCAGGGGCTAGATAGTTCTAGATCTTTAATATCCAGGGGCTCGATAGTTCTAGATCTTTAACAGATGTAACATCCAGGGGCTAGATCTTTAACATCCATAGTTCTAGATCTTTAACATCCAGGGGCTAGATAGTTCTAGATCTTTAACAGATGTAACATCCAGGGGCTAGATAGTTCTAGATCTTTAACATCCAGGGGCTAGATAGTTCTAGATCTTTAACAGATGTAACATCCAGGGGCTAGATAGTTCTAGATCTTTAATATCCAGGGGCTAGATTAATCTTTAATATCCAGGGGCTAGATAGTTCTAGATCTTTAACAGATGTAACATCCAGGGGCTAGATAGTTCTAGATCTTTAACATCCAGGGGCTAGATAGTTCTAGATCTTTAACATCCAGGGGCTAGATAGTTCTAGATCTTTAACAGATGTAACATCCAGGGGCTAGATAGTTCTAGATCTTTAACAGATGTAACATCCAGGGGCTAGATAGTTCTAGATCTTTAACAATAACATCCAGGGGCTAGATAGTTCTAGTAACATCCAGGGCTAGATAGTTCTAGATCTTTAACAGATGTAACATCCAGGAGCTAGATAGTTCTAGATCTTTAATATCCAGGGGCTAGATAGTTCTAGATCGTTAACAGATGTAACATCCAGGGGCTAGATAGTTCTAGATCTTTAATATCCAGGGGCTAGATAGTTCTAGATCATCAACATATGTAACATCCAGGGGCTAGATAGTTCTAGATCTTTAATATCCAGGGGCTAGATAGTTCTAGATCATTAACATATGTAACATCCAGGGGCTAGATAGTTCTAGATCTTTAATATCCAGGGGCTAGATAGTTCTAGATCTTTAACATCCAGGGGCCTGATAGTTCTAGATCTTTAACAGATTTAACATCCAGGAATAAAACATATATACTTTGTTTATCTGATCCATAATGTATCTATGCTCCTGGTTGTTTACTATACCACAGGAATAAAACTAAAATACAGTATCAATCTGTGTTATGTAAATGCTCCATACTCTACCAACAGGGCCTAAAATGAACACACACCACCTGCCAGATGTCTCTCACCAGCCACTGTGGCGGGTGGTTGGCTCCACAGTGCATTTGGGAATAAAAATAGTCAAGTATGATCACATTTATAGTCAAATAAATGCCGCAGCAGCTGTTTTCAATGTATTTCAAAGCCACTTTGTTTCATAGCTGGTAAATTAATTGCACAAAGTCAAAGAACTGCAAATCCTATATAGTCTATTCCACCTCGCGTTGCAACACAGCCTGGCTGGGGGTGAAGAGTGGGGGGAAATATTCATCGTTAGAAGCGCTGCGGACAAGGCCTAAAAGTTGGTCTTATTTACTTGAAACTGAAGTCTACTGAAGAGATACTTTATCCTTGTGTTTCTTGACTATTTACGTTGTTTTGTTTCACAAGCCAGGTTTGTTTTTCCATGTTTGAGTTTCAACAGCTAGAGAAGAGAAGACAATGTCTCTACTAGTCAGACTCAATCTCACAGAGGCACTAACATGACTGACATCACGCTACCACGGCAACCTCCCGCCCTTAAAGGGAGTAAAAAAAATATTATTCAATAAACCACATTAATTACTTCTTACTAGTAATATATGTGCTGTTTAAGAAGCATTACAAAGAAGGCTCGTCTGTTTTTGTGTGTGTTTTATTAGTGTAATTTTAAATTAAATGACAACATTTTGTCTGGTAGATTTTTTAAAATCTACCTGCCCCAGTGGCTTGTGGACCAAATGTTATACCCTGTCTACCTATGCTCCTGGCTGTTATACATACTAATGGAAGGATATATGAATATCTAGTATATCTGTACATCTCAATGCTCCATATTACAGGCCTACCTATGCTCCTGGCTGTTATCCATACTAATGGAAGGATATAAGAATATCTAGTATATCTGTACATCTCAATGCTCCATATTACAGGCCTACCTATGCTCCTGCTACTGCTGGTGCGCGGCTTCTGAAGGATGGAGGGTCGGGCAGCGAGGGCTGGCTTGGGGCCCTGAAGATGGGGCTTAGGACTGGAACTTAGGACTGAAGTAATGCGGTTCCTAGGGGCCGTCTCTGGTTTGGTCTCCCCACCACGAGGACTCTTCTCTGGGGAGCCGACCACCACCACCCCCTCTGCCTTGGAGCCACCTGGAGACCTGCTCTCTGTTGGGATAGGCTGGCCCTTCACTGCTCACACACACACACAATCAAATCTAAATGTTCATGTGTCACATGCGCCGAATACAACAGGTGTAGGTAGACCTTACAGTGAAATGCTGAATACAACAGGTGTAGTAGACCTTACAGTGAAATGCTGAATACAACAGGTGTAGTAGACCTTACAGTGACATGCTGAATACAACAGGTGTAGTAGACCTTACAGTGAAATGCTGAATACAACAGGTGTAGTAGACCTTACAGTGAAATGCTGAATACAACAGGTGTAGGTAGACCTTACAGTGAAATGCTGAATACAACAGGTGTAGTAGACCTTACAGTGAAATGCTGAATACAACAGGTGTAGTAGACCTTACAGTGAAATGCTGAATACAACAGGTGTAGTAGACCTTACAGTGAAATGCTGAATACAACAGGTGTAGTAGACCTCACAGTGAAATGCTGAATACAACAGGTGTAGTAGACCTCACAGTGAAATGCTGAATACAACAGGTGTAGTAGACCTCACAGTGAAATGCTGAATACAACAGGTGTAGTAGACCTCACAGTGAAATGCTGAATACAACAGGTGTAAGTAGACCTCACAGTGAAATGCTGAATACAACAGGTGTAGGTAGACCTCACAGTGAAATGCTGAATACAACAGGTGTAGTAGACCTCACAGTGAAATGCTGAATACAACAGGTGTAGTAGACCTCACAGTGAAATGCTGAATACAACAGGTGTAGTAGACCTCACAGTGAAATGCTGAATACAACAGGTGTAGTAGACCTTACAGTGAAATGCTGAATACAACAGGTGTAGTAGACCTTACAGTGAAATGCTGAATACAACAGGTGTAGTAGACCTCATAGTGAAATGCTGAATACAACAGGTGTAGTAGACCTCACAGTGAAATGCTGAATACAACAGGTGTAGGTAGACCTTACAGTGAAATGCTGAATACAACAGGTGTAGTAGACCTTACAGTGAAATGCTGAATACAACAGGTGTAGTAGACCTCACAGTGAAATGCTGAATACAACAGGTGTAGTAGACCTTACAGTGAAATGCTGAATACAACAGGTGTAGTAGACCTTACAGTGAAATGCTGAATACAACAGGTGTAGTAGACCTTACAGTGAAATGCTGACTACAACAGGTGTAGTAGACCTCACAGTGAAATGCTGAATACAACAGGTGTAGTAGACCTCACAGTGAAATGCTGAATACAACAGGTGTAGTAGACCTTACAGTGAAATGCTGAATACAACAGGTGTAGTAGACCTTACAGTGAAATGCTGAATACAACAGGTGTAGTAGACCTCACAGTGAAATGCTTAATACAACAGGTGTAGTAGACCTCACAGTGAAATGCTGAATACAACAGGTGTAGTAGACCTCACAGTGAAATGCTGAATACAACAGGTGTAGTAGACCTTACAGTGAAATGCTGAATACAACAGGTGTAGTAGACCTCACAGTGAAATGCTGAATACAACAGATGTAGTAGACCTCACAGTGAAATGCTGAATACAACAGGTGTAGTAGACCTCACAGTGAAATGCTGACTTAGAAGCCCTTAACCAACAAAGCAGTTTTAAGAAAAATAAGTAAGTGTTAAGAAATTATTTACTGAAATAAACTGAAGTAAAAAAAAAAAGAAGATAAATAACAAATAATTAAAGGAGCAACAATAAAATAACAATAGTGAGGATATATAGTCGGACACACATGGCCATTCACGGGACACACAGAAGGCAACAAGTCACACAAACGATTCACAAACGATTCACAAACGATTCACAAACGATTCACAAACGATTCACAAACGATTCACAAATTATTCACAACTGATTCACAAAACAAGTCTTCTGGTTCAGTCACTAACTGTGCTAATCACTTCATTACCTTCAGTCACATGCAAACACATGCATGAGGTCATGTCCAAGATAAGCTTCAATTTGACCGTCTAAATCAAGGCAGTCAGGGTGAATCGATACACATCTGTGGGTTCAGGAAGTATGGTCTCCCACGTCATGTGATTCCCACTTTGTAAACATAAACCAGCCAGTAGAGATGCACTCACCGCTGCCACTGCTGTCTGGACTGGACGACTGGTCATACTGGTCCTGGGGGAGACAGACAGACAACCCTGGGGGTTCAGTCACAGCATCTACTATACATCGACCTACTACTAGTGTGGACGTTACTGTCTCCTATCGACTTTAGCATCCCAGCTTGCTCTTAGAATACAATAAGTGTTGTGCTGTATTTATTTCCGGCAGCAGGTGGCGCTGTAGTGTAACAGAGTGGCTGGGCTGAGGTCCAGCCATACAGCTCAGCACCATGACCCCGCCAACAGATGGCTCATGACAGGCCGCTTGGAGTTTGCCAAAAGGCTCCTAAAGGATTCTCAGACCATGAGAAACAAGATTCTCTGGTCTGATGAAACCAAGATTGAACTCTTTGGCCTGAATGAATGCCAAGCGTCACGTCTGGAGGAAACCTGGCACCATCCCTACGGTGAAGCATGGTGGTGTCAGCATCATGCTGTGGGGATGTCTTTCAGCGGCAGGGACTGGGAGACTAGTCAGGATCCAGGGAAAGATGAACAGAGCAAAGTACAGAGAGATCCTTGAAGAAAACCTGCTGAAAATAGCTGTGCAGCGACGCTCCCCATCCAACCTGACAGAGCTTGAGAGGATCTGCAGATAAGAATGGGAGAAACTCCCAAAATACAGGTGTGCCAAGCTTGTAGTGTCATACCCAAGAAGACTCGAGGCTGTACTCGTTGCCAAAGGTGCTTCAACAGATTAGGGCCTAATTAATGTAATTCAATGGAATGATTTCCTGATTTGAATTGTAAATCAGTAAAATAGTTTAAACTATGCTTATATTTTTGTTCAGTATATAAACCAGTACAGACAGTTACAGTAATATATTACTTTTGATTCACCAGTACAGATGTAGTAACAGTAATATATTACTTTTGGTTCTTCGGTACTGACTGATGTAGTTACAGTAATATATTACTTTTGATTCACCCGTACAGCTAGATGTAGAAACAGTAATATATTACTTTTGGTTCTCCAGTACTGACTGATGTAGTTACAGTAATATATTACTCTTGATTCACCGGTACAGACAGATGTGGTAACAGTAATATATTACTTTTGGTTCTCCAGCAGACAGATGTAGTTACAGTAATATATTACTTTTGATTCACCGGTACTGACCTTATGTGATCCGAAGGTCCGTCTCTCCTGCTTGGCCTTCATCTCCGCCAGGAGTCCAGTCCCCATCACCTGCACCCCGTAGCGCCTCCCCCCCTGGGGACTACCCTTACTGTCCCCCTCTGACACCTCATCCATAGAGTCTGGGGTCCGTAGCTCCTCAGACCGGTCTGAGCTGCTGCTGCACTCCAGGGGTTGGGTGAGCTGGCTGGGATGAGTGGGCTGGGTCTTGGCCTCCTTGACCTTGGTTGGTGGTTCTGGAGCTTGGCTCTTCAGGGAGGCCTTAGGGGAGGAAGGCCCCTCGGGGACAGTGGTTACTAGAGCTGGGGTTAGGGCTGGAGCTGGGGTAGACTGGTTCTTCTCTGACTTGTCTTTGTCTGAAGTCTTGTCTTTGTCTGAAGACTTGGAGGTGCGAGACTTGATGAGGTTGAGGAAACCTCCTTTACTCCTCTTCTTCTCCCCGTCCTGGGAGTCTGAACTCTTTAGGGAACGTCTGAGAGGGGGAGAGAGGGGGAAGGAGAGAGGGGGAGTGAGAGAGAGGGAGAGAGAGAGGAAGAAGTGAGAGACGGAGAGAGGGGGAGTGAGAGAGAGAGAGAGGAAGGAGTGAGAGACGGAGAGAGGGGGAGTGAGAGAGAGAGAAAGGAGTGAGAGACAGAGGAGTGAGAGACGGAGAGAGGGGGAGTGAGAGAGAGAAAGTTAACTTTTTCAATATAAACATGGCTGAAAGAGCAAGAGGACAAGTAATTGTTCATAGTGATGAGTCGTAACGCTAACTTCGAGTCCATCTTGGTGACTTTCTTGGAGAAGAACTTCGTCCACCCCTCATCAACCCTTCCATGCAGGCCGTTCTGCTCTCCGTCCTGAGACGTGGTGCTGCTGATTTGCTGTGAAGTAAAAATACAGGGTTGTTATAACACCATACAGGGTTGTTATAACACCATACCAATCTGGGGTTGTTATAACACCATGACAATACAGGGTTGTTATAACACCATACCACTACAGGGTTGTTATAACACCATGACAATACAGGGTTGTTATAACACCATGACAATACAGGGTTGTTATAACACCATGACAATACAGGGTTGTTATAACACCATACCACTACAGGGTTGTTATAACACCATGACAATACAGGGTTGTTATAACACCATGACAATACAGGGTTGTTATAACACCATACAGGGTTGTTATAACACCATACCACTACAGGGTTGTTATAACACCATACCACTACAGGGTTGTTATAACACCATACCACTACAGGGTTGTTATAACACCATGACAATACAGGGTTGTTATAACACCATGACAATACAGGGTTGTTATAACACCATACAGGGTTGTTATAACACCATACCACTACAGGGTTGTTATAACACAATACAGGGTTGTTATAACACCATACCACTACAGGGTTGTTATAACACCATGACAATACAGGGTTGTTATAACACCATGACAATACAGGGTTGTTATAACACCATGACAATACAGGGTTGTTATAACACCATACAGGGTTGTTATAACACCATACAGGGTTGTTATAACACCATACCACTACAGGGTTGTTATAACACAATACAGGGTTGTTATAACACCATACCACTACAGGGTTGTTATAACACCATGACAATACAGGGTTGTTATAACACCATACAGGGTTGTTATAACACCGTGCCAATACAGGGTTGTTATAACACCATACCACTACAGGGTTGTTATAACACCATACCACTACAGGGTTGTTATAACACCATGACAATACAGGGTTGTTATAACACCATGACAATACAGGGTTGTTATAACACCATACCACTACAGGGTTGTTATAACACAATACAGGGTTGTTATAACACCATACCACTACAGGGTTGTTATAACACCATGACAATACAGGGTTGTTATAACACAATACAGGGTTGTTATAACACCATACCACTACAGGGTTGTTATAACACCATGACAATACAGGGTTGTTATAACACCATACAGGGTTGTTATAACACCGTGCCAATACAGGGTTGTTATAACACCATACCACTACAGGGTTGTTATAACACCGTGCCAATACAGGGTTGTTATAACACCATACCACTACAGGGTTGTTATAACACCATGACAATACAGGGTTGTTATAACACCATACCACTACAGGGTTGTTATAACACCATGACAATACAGGGTTGTTATAACACAATACAGGGTTGTTATAACACCATACCACTACAGGGTTGTTATAACACAATACAGGGTTGTTATAACACCATACCACTACAGGGTTGTTATAACACAATACAGGGTTGTTATAACACCATACCACTACAGGGTTGTTATAACACAATACAGGGTTGTTATAACACCATACCACTACAGGGTTGTTATAACACAATACAGGGTTGTTATAACACCATGACAATACAGGGTTGTTATAACACCATACCACTACAGGGTTGTTATAACACAATACAGAGTTGTTATAACACCATGACAATACAGGGTTGTTATAACACCATACCAATACAGGGTTGTTATAACACCATACCAGATAAACTACTTCATAAAGTAAGAGAGGACTAGTTGTGTGTTTGAGAACAAGCGTAAAAGGTGTTTCTAAAATAAACACCGTACTCACTTCCAAAGGTTCTTACTCTGGGGTTGTTGTTAGAACTAAATAACTGACATCTCCCTTACTGTCCTGCTCATTCCCCCAGCAGTAACTCACAGAGGCGATACTCACCGGTATCTTACTGGACTGCTCATTCCCCCAGCAGTAACTCACAGAGGCGATACTCACCAGTATCTTACTGGACTGCTCATTCCCCCAGCAGTAACTCACAGTGACGATACTCACCGGTATCTTACTGTCCTGCTCATTCCCCCAGCAGTAACTCACAGAGGCGATACTCACCGGTATCTTACTGGACTGCTCATTCCCCCAGCAGTAACTCACAGAGGCGATACTCACCGGTATCTTACTGGACTGCTCATTCCCCCAGCAGTAACTCACAGAGGCGATACACTCACCGGTATCTTACTGTCCTGCTCATTCCCCCAGCAGTAACTCACAGAGGCGATACTCACCGGTATCTTACTGGACTGCATCTTCTTGTTCCTGCGAACCTACAACTAGGGCGTAGTTTGGTGAAGTGCTGCAGCTTCTTGGCCTCGTCTGAGGGCAGTTCTCCCACTGTATGCCCCTCTCGGTCTCTTCTCTGACCTCTAGAGGGTAGGAGCAGGGAAGGTGCAGGAGGGTCCTCTGTGTGGATAGGAACATCTTCCAGGGCCTTGTCAAGGTCAAACTCCATCTCTACAAGGTCAGAGGTCACAGGTTATAGACAGGTCAGAGGATTACATACTGTAGATGGTGGGAACATTATGAATAAGTAGCAGTTCATATCTAGTAAGACTATGTAATGAAACACATTTCACAAAACACATTTCTGCATTTATAAATTAACCTAAAACTAGAAGGTGTGTTATCTAAACCAGCTCTCTGTCAGAACCTACAACTAGAGGTATGTTATCTAAACCAGCTCTCTGTCAGAACCTAAAACAGCTCTCTGTCAGAACCTACAACTAGAGGTATGTTATCTAAACCAGCTCTCTGTCAGAACCTACAACTAGAGGTGTGTTATCTAAACCAGCTCTCTGTCAGAACCTACAACTAGAGGTATGTTATCTAAACCAGCTCTCTGTCAGAACCTAAAACAGCTCTCTGTCAGAACCTACAACTAGAGGTATGTTATCTAAACCAGCTCTCTGTCAGAACCTAAAACTAGAGGTATGTTATCTAAACCAGCTCTCTGTCAGAACCTAAAACTAGAGGTATGTTATCTAAACCAGCTCTCTGTCAGAACCTAAACCAGCTCTCTGTCAGAACCTACAACTAGAGGTATGTTATCTAAACCAGCTCTCTGTCAGAACCTAAACCAGCTCTCTGTCAGAACCTAAACCAGCTCTCTGTCAGAACCTACAACTAGAGGTATGTTATCTAAACCAGCTCTCTGTCAGAACCTACAACTAGAGGTGTGTTATCTAAACCAGCTCTCAGTCAGAACCTACAACTAGAGGTATGTTATCTAAACCAGCTCTCTGTCAGAACGTACAACTAGAGGTGTGTTATCTAAACCAGCTCTCTGTCAGAACCTAAAACAGCTCTCTGTCAGAACCTAAAACAGCTCTCTGTCAGAACCTACAACTAGAGGTATGTTATCTAAACCAGCTCTCTGTCAGAACCTAAACTAGAGGTATGTTATCTAAACCAGCTCTCTGTCAGAACCTACAACTAGAGGTATGTTATCTAAACCAGCTCTCTGTCAGAACCTAAACCAGCTCTCTGTCAGAACCTACAACTAGAGGTATGTTATCTAAACCAGCTCTCTGTCAGAACCTACAACTAGAGGTATGTTAACTAAACCAGCTCTCTGTCAGAACCTACAACTAGAGGTATGTTATCTAGTTAATTATTCATAAGCTTCTCGTACAGGTAGGAACACCACAACAATCTGTCATGGTCCACACGTCACAACGTTGATCTGATACCAGCGCTCTGCTTGGTCGAGGAGACTCACCGAAGGCACGAGAAACTGGACGGAGCATTCTACTGTGGATGCTTTTCCTCTTGGACTTGGGAGTCATCTGGAAAGAACACAGATATTTACGCATAAGAGACGCCATAACGGCTATGATCAAAACCTTCTGATACTCAGCCAGCCCTCTTACAGTAGACTGGGAGGTCACTTTCAATCCACAATCACAAAACACACTTCACTGAGTGTAATGTATCAATGCTGCACTTGAATTCAGGACATCATTTCAATACTAGTTTGCGTAAAAGATGAAGTGATCTTTATCTTTTTTTTTTTTTTTCCCTCTCGCTTATTCGGTTACCAAAACAAAACCAAAAAATGAGGACAGAAAACTAACTGTGTCCTGCTGCATCAAACCTCCAATATTAACAGGACAGAACACTAACTGACAGGAGATGTGTCCTGCTGCATCAATATTAACAGGACAGAACACTAACTGACAGGAGATGTGTCCTGCTGCATCAAACCTCCAATATTAACAGGACAGAACACTAACTGACAGGAGATGTGTCCTGCTGCATCAAACCTCCAATATTAACAGGACAGGACACTAACTAACAGGAGATGTGTCCTGCTGCATCAATATTAACAGGACAGAACACTAACTAACAGGAGATGTGTCCTGCTGCATCAATATTAACAGGACAGAACACTAACTAACAGGAGATGTGTCCTGCTGCATCAATATTAACAGGACAGGACACTAACTAATAGGAGATGTGTCCTGCTGCATCAATATTAACAGGACAGAACACTAACTGACAGGAGATGTGTCCTGCTGCATCAATATTAACAGGACAGAACACTAACTGATAGGAGATGTGTCCTGCTGCATCAAACCTCCAATATTAACAGGACAGAACACTAACTAACAGGAGATGTGTCCTGCTGCATCAATATTAACAGGACAGAACACTAACTAACAGGAGATGTGTCCTGCTGCATCAATATTAACAGGACAGGACACTAACTAATAGGAGATGTGTCCTGCTGCATCAATATTAACAGGACAGAACACTAACTGACAGGAGATGTGTCCTGCTGCATCAAACCTCCAATATTAACAGGACAGAACACTAACTAACAGGAGATGTGTCCTGCTGCATCAATATTAGAGAGAGAGAGAGGAGAGAAAGAGAGAGAGAGGAGAGAGAGAGAGAGAGAGAGAGAGCGAGAGAGCGAGAGAGAGAGAGAGAGAGAGAGAGAGAGAGAGAGAGAGAGAGAGAGGAGAACGATAGAGAGGAGAAAGAGAGAGAGGATAGAGAGAGAGAGAGAGAGAGAGAGAGAGAGAGAGAGAGAGAGAGAGAGAGAGAGAGAGAGAGGAGAGAGAGAGAGAGAGGAGAACGATAGAGAGGAGAAAGAGAGAGAGGATAGAGAGAGAGAGAGAGAGAGAGAGAGAGAGAGAGAGAGAGAGAGAGAGAGAGAGAGAGAGAGAGAGAGAGAGAGAGAAAGAGAGAGAGAGGAGAACGAGAGAGAGGAGAACGAGAGAGAGGAGAAAGAGAGAGAGGAGAAAGAGAGAGAGGAGAAAGAGAGAGAGGAGAAAGAGAGAGAGGAGAAAGAGAGAGAGGAGAAAGAGAGAGAGAGAGAGAGAGAGAGAGAGAGAGAGAGAGAGAGAGAGAGAGAGAGAGAGAGAGAGAGAGAGAGAGAGAGAGAGAGAGAGAGAGAGAGAGAGAGAGAGGAAAGAGAGAGAGACAGAGAGGAGAAAGAGAGAAAGAGAGAGAGGAGAAAGAGAGAAAGACAGAGAGACAGCTAGAGAGAGAGACAGAGAGAGAGAGAGAGAGAGAGAGAGAGGAGAAAGAGAGAAAGAGAGAGAGACAGCTAGAGAGAGAGAGAGTGAGAGGAGAAAGAGAGAAAGAGAGACAGAGAGAGAGACAGAGAGAGCCAGAGAGAGAGCGAGAAAGAGAGAAAGAGAGCCAGAGAGAGAGCCAGAGCGAGAGAGAGACCCAGAGAGAGACCCAGAGAGAGAGAGAGAGAGAGCCAGAGAGAGAGAGAGCCAGAGAGAGAGAGACCCAGAGAGAGAGAGAGAGAGCCAGTGAGAGAGAGCCAGAAAGAGAGAGACCCAGAGAGAGACCCAGAGAGAGACCCAGAGAGAGAGAGAGCCAGAGAGAGAGAGAGCCAGAGAGAGAGAGAGCCAGAGAGAGAGAGAGCCAGAGAGAGAGAGAGCCAGAGAGAGAGAGAGCCAGAGAGAGAGCCAGAGAGAGAGAGAGAGAAAGAGACCCAGAGAGAGAGAGAGCCAGAGAGAGAGAGAGAGCCAGAGAGAGAGAGAGAGCCAGAGAGAGAGAGAGAGCCAGAGAGAGAGAGACCCAGAGAGAGAGAGACCCAGAGAGAGAGCGAGAAAGAGAGCCAGAGAGAGAGCCAGAGAGAGAGCAAGAGCGAGAGAGAGACCCAGAGAGAGAGAGAGAGAGCCAGAGAGAGAGAGAGACAGAGAGAGAGAGACCCAGAGAGAGAGAGAGAGCCAGTGAGAGAGAGAGAGACAGAAAGAGAGAGACCCAGAGAGAGACCCAGAGAGAGAGCCAGAGAGAGAGCCAGAGAGAGAGAGAGAGCCAGAGAGAGAGCCAGAGAGAGAGAGAGCCAGAGAGAGAGAGAGCCAGAGAGAGAGAGAGAGCCAGTGAGAGAGAGCCAGAAAGAGAGAGACCCAGAGAGAGACCCAGAGAGAGAGCCAGAGAGAGAGCCAGAGAGAGAGCCAGAGAGAGAGAGAGAGCCAGAGAGAGAGAGAGCCAGAGAGAGAGAGAGAGAGAGAGAGAGCCAGAGAGAGAGAGCCAGAGAGAGAGAGAGCCAGAGAGAGAGAGAGAGGCAGAGAGAGAGAGAGCCCCAGAGAGAGAGAGAGAGCCAGAGAGAGAGAGCCAGAGAGAGAGAGAGCCAGAGAGAGAGAGAGCCAGAGAGAGAGAGAGCCAGAGAGAGAGAGAGCCAGAGAGAGAGCCAGAGAGAGAGACAGATAGAGAGTGAGAGCTCTTGGCCAGTACCATCCAGATCTCCTTGGTTATTGCATCTTTTAGGATCTGAGCCCTTGGTCACAAAACTACTTCTAATCAGTATCTGTGATACAATAAGTGTCTGTTCCCCGTCACCCCCAGCATAAACATGGTCCTCTTTTCTATCAGATATATATCAGATATACACTACCAGCACAATCATCTATGGATGCTTCTCATGACAATACCAGAGAGGGAGATTTGACACACAGTGAGTGAACTGAAGACAACAGTATTTCAGGTGACATTGTGACACTGTGTGTGACATCATGACCAGGTGGTGTTCCAGCAGTGTGGAATGATGCAATGAGGGAGGGGCGTTGCATCAGGAGCATCAGGGGCATCAGGAGTTATACAAGCAAATACTTGCAACATCACAAGATATGATATCAAATTGCATCAGGCCCCACTGTCCTATCTTACTGTGTCAGGCCCCACTGTCCTATCTGACCGGGTCAGGCCCCACTGTCCTATCTGACCGGGTCAGGCCCCACTGTCCTATCTGACTGTGTCAGGCCCCACTGTCCTATCTGACTGTGTCAGGCCCCACTGTCCTATCTTACTGTGTCAGGCCCCACTGTCCTATCTGACTGCATCAGGCCCCACTGTCCTATCTTACTGCGTCAGGCCCCACTGTCCTATCTTACTGCGTCAGGCCCCACTGTCCTATCTTACTGTGTCAGGCCCCACTGTGTCAGGCCCCACTGTCCTAGGTAGATCATTAGAGAGAGAGAGAACTCTATAGGTAGATCATTAGAGAGAGAGAGAACTCTATAGGTAGATCATTAGAGAGAGAGAACTCTATAGGTAGATCATTAGAGAGAGAGAGAACTCTATAGGTAGATCATTAGAGAGAGAGAGAACTCTATAGGTAGATCATTAGAGAGAGAACTCTATAGGTAGATCATTAGAGAGAGAGAGAACTCTATAGGTAGATCATTAGAGAGAGAACTCTATAGGTAGATCATTAGAGAGAGAGAACTCTATAGGTAGATCATTAGAGAGAACTCTATAGGTAGATCATTAGAGAGAGAGAGAACTCTATAGGTAGATCATTAGAGAGAGAGAGAACTCTATAGGTAGATCATTAGAGAGAGAGAACTCTATAGGTAGATCATTAGAGAGAACTCTATAGGTAGATCATTAGAGAGAACTCTATAGGTAGATCATTAGAGAGAGAACTCTATAGGTAGATCATTAGAGAGAGAGAGAACTCTATAGGTAGATCATTAGAGAGAGAGAACTCTATAGGTAGATCATTAGAGAGAGAGAACTCTATAGGTAGATCATTAGAGAGAACTCTATAGGTAGATCATTAGAGAGAGAACTCTATAGGTAGATCATTAGAGAGAACTCTATAGGTAGATCATTAGAGATAACTCTATAGGTAGATCATTAGAGAGAGAGAGAACTCTATAGGTAGATCATTAGAGAGAACTCTATAGGTAGATCATTAGAGAGAGAACTCTATAGGTAGATCATTAGAGAGAGAGAGAACTCTATAGGTAGATCATTAGAGAGAGAGAACTCTATAGGTAGATCATTAGAGAGAGAGAGAACTCTATAGGTAGATCATTAGAGAGAACTCTATAGGTAGATCATTAGAGAGAACTCTATAGGTAGATCATTAGAGAGAGAGAGAACTCTATAGGTAGATCATTAGAGAGAGAGAGAACTCTATAGGTAGATCATTAGAGAGAGAGAGAGAACTCTATAGGTAGATCATTAGAGAGAGAGAGAGAACTCTATAGGTAGATCATTAGAGAGAGAGAGAACTCTATAGGTAGATCATTAGAGAGAGAGAACTCTATAGGTAGATCATTAGAGAGAGAGAGAACTCTATAGGTAGATCATTAGAGAGAGAGAGAACTCTATAGGTAGATCATTAGAGAGAGAGAGAACTCTATAGGTAGATCATTAGAGAGAGAGAGAACTCTATAGGTAGATCATTAGAGAGAGAGAACTCTATAGAGAACTCTATAGGTAGATCATTAGAGAGAACTCTATAGGTAGATCATTAGAGAGAACTCTATAGGTAGATCATTAGAGAGAGAGAGAGAACTCTATAGGTAGATCATTAGAGAGAGAGAGAGAACTCTATAGGTAGATCATTAGAGAGAGAGAGAGAACTCTATAGGTAGATCATTAGAGAGAGAGAGAACTCTATAGGTAGATCATTAGAGAGAGAGAACTCTATAGGTAGATCATTAGAGAGAGAGATAGAGAGAGAGAACTCTATAGGTAGATCATTAGAGAGAGAGAGAACTCTATAGGTAGATCATTAGAGAGAGAGAGAACTCTATAGGTAGATCATTAGAGAGAGAGAGAACTCTATAGGTAGATCATTAGAGAGAGAGAGAGAACTCTATAGGTAGATCATTAGAGAGAGAGAGAACTCTATAGGTAGATCATTAGAGAGAGAGAGAGAGAACTCTATAGGTAGATCATTAGAGAGAGAGAGAACTCTATAGGTAGATCATTAGAGAGAGAGAGAGAACTCTATAGGTAGATCATTAGAGAGAGAGAGAGAGAACTCTATAGGTAGATCATTAGAGAGAGAGAGAGAGAACTCTATAGGTAGATCATTAGAGAGAGAGAGAGAACTCTATAGGTAGATCATTAGAGAGAGAGAGAACTCTATAGGTAGATCATTAGAGAGAGAGAGAGAACTCTATAGGTAGATCATTAGAGAGAGAGAGAGAACTCTATAGGTAGATCATTAGAGAGAGAGAGAACTCTATAGGTAGATCATTAGAGAGAGAGAGAGAGAGAACTCTATAGGTAGATCATTAGAGAGAGAGAGAGAACTCTATAGGTAGATCATTAGAGAGAGAGAGAACTCTATAGGTAGATCATTAGAGAGAGAGAGAGAGAGAACTCTATAGGTAGATCATTAGAGAGAGAGAGAGAGAGAGAGAACTCTATAGGTAGATCATTAGAGAGAGAGAGAGAGAGAGAGAGAACTCTATAGGTAGATCATTAGAGAGAGAGAGAGAACTCTATAGGTAGATCATTAGAGAGAGAGAGAACTCTATAGGTAGATCATTAGAGAGAGAGAGAACTCTATAGGTAGATCATTAGAGAGAGAACTCTAGAGAGAGAGAGAGAGAACTCTATAGGTAGATCATTAGAGAGAGAGAGAACTCTATAGGTAGATCATTAGAGAGAGAGAGAGAACTCTATAGGTAGATCATTAGAGAGAGAGAACTCTATAGGTAGATCATTAGAGAGAGAGAACTCTATAGGTAGATCATTAGAGAGAGAGAGAGAGAACTCTATAGGTAGATCATTAGAGAGAGAGAGAGAACTCTATAGGTAGATCATTAGAGAGAGAGAAGATCATTAGAGAGAGAGAACTCTATAGGTAGATCATTAGAGAGAGAGAGAACTCTATAGGTAGATCATTAGAGAGAGAGAACTCTATAGGTAGATCATTAGAGAGAGAGAGAACTCTATAGGTAGATCATTAAGAGAGAGAGAACTCTATAGGTAGATCAGAGAGAACTCTATAGGTAGATCATTAGAGAGAGAGAGAACTCTATAGGTAGATCATTAGAGAGAGAGAGAACTCTATAGGTAGATCATTAGAGAGAGAGAGAGAACTCTATAGGTAGATCATTAGAGAGAGAGAGAGAACTCTATAGGTAGATCATTAGAGAGAGAGAACTCTATAGGTAGATCATTAGAGAGAGAGAGAGAACTCTATAGGTAGATCATTAGAGAGAGAGAGAACTCTATAGGTAGATCATTAGAGAGAGAGAGAACTCTATAGGTAGATCATTAGAGAGAGAACTCTATAGGTAGATCATTAGAGAGAGAGAGAGAACTCTATAGGTAGATCATTAGAGAGAGAGAGAACTCATAGGTAGATCATTAGAGAGAGAGAGAACTCTATAGGTAGATCATTAAGAGAGAGAGAACTCTATAGAGAGAGAGAACTCTATAGGTAGATCATTAGAGAGAGAGAGAGAACTCTATAGGTAGATCATTAGAGAGAGAGAGAACTCTATAGGTAGATCATTAGAGAGAGAGAGAACTCTATAGGTAGATCATTAGAGAGAGAGAGAGAACTCTATAGGTAGATCATTAGAGAGAGAGAGAGAACTCTATAGGTAGATCATTAGAGAGAGAGAGAACTCTATAGGTAGATCATTAGAGAGAGAGAGAACTCTATAGGTAGATCATTAGAGAGAGAGAGAGAACTCTATAGGTAGATCATTAGAGAGAGAGAACTCTATAGGTAGATCATTAGAGAGAAGAGAGAGAACTCTATAGGTAGATCATTAGAGAGAGAGAACTCTATAGGTAGATCATTAGAGAGAGAGAACTCTATAGTTAGATCATTAGAGAGAGAGAGAACTCTATAGGTAGATCATTAGAGAGAGAGAGAGAACTCTATAGGTAGATCATTAGAGAGAGAGAGAGAGAGAACTCTATAGGTAGATCATTAGAGAGAGAGAGAACTCTATAGGTAGATCATTAGAGAGAGAGAGAGAACTCTATAGGTAGATCATTAGAGAGAGAGAGAGAGAACTCTATAGGTAGATCATTAGAGAGAGAGAGAACTCTATAGGTAGATCATTAGAGAGAGAGAGAGAGAGAACTCTATAGGTAGATCATTAGAGAGAGAGAGAGAACTCTATAGGTAGATCATTAGAGAGAGAGAGAACTCTATAGGTAGATCATTAGAGAGAGAGAGAACTCTATAGGTAGATCATTAGAGAGAGAGAGAGAACTCTATAGGTAGATCATTAGAGAGAGAGAGAGAACTCTATAGGTAGATCATTAGAGAGAGAGAGAACTCTATAGTTAGATCATTAGAGAGAGAGAGAACTCTATAGGTAGATCATTAGAGAGAGAGAGAACTCTATAGGTAGATCATTAGAGAGAGAGAGAACTCTATAGGTAGATCATTAGAGAGAGAGAGAACTCTATAGGTAGATCATTAGAGAGAGAGAGAACTCTATAGGTAGATCATTAGAGAGAGAGAGAACTCTATAGGTAGATCATTAGAGAGAGAGAGAGAGAACTCTATAGGTAGATCATTAGAGAGAGAGAGAACTCTATAGGTAGATCATTAGAGAGAGAGAGAGAGAACTCTATAGGTAGATCATTAGAGAGAGAGAGAGAGAGAGAGAGAGAGAGAGAGAGAGAGAGAGAGAGAGAGAGAGAGAGAGAGAGAGAGAGAACTCTATAGGTAGATCATTAGAGAGAGAGAGAGAACTCTATAGGTAGATCATTAGAGAGAGAGAGAGAGAGAACTCTATAGGTAGATCATTAGAGAGAGAGAGAGAGAGAACTCTATAGGTAGATCATTAGAGAGAGAGAGAACTCTATAGGTAGATCATTAGAGAGAGAGAACTCTATAGGTAGATCATTAGAGAGAGAGAGAGAACTCTATAGGTAGATCATTAGAGAGAGAGAGAGAGAACTCTATAGGTAGATCATTAGAGAGAGAGAGAACTCTATAGGTAGATCATTAGAGAGAGAGAGAGAGAGAGAACTCTATAGGTAGATCATTAGAGAGAGAGAGAGAGAGAACTCTATAGGTAGATCATTAGAGAGAGAGAGAGAGAGAGAACTCTATAGGTAGATCATTAGAGAGAGAGAGAGAACTCTATAGGTAGATCATTAGAGAGAGAGAGAGAGAACTCTATAGGTAGATCATTAGAGAGAGAGAGAGAGAGAACTCTATAGGTAGATCATTAGAGAGAGAGAGAGAGAGAACTCTATAGGTAGATCATTAGAGAGAGAGAGAGAGAGAGAACTCTATAGGTAGATCATTAGAGAGAGAGAGAGAACTCTATAGGTAGATCATTAGAGAGAGAGAGAACTCTATAGGTAGATCATTAGAGAGAGAGAGAGAACTCTATAGGTAGATCATTAGAGAGAGAGAGAGAACTCTATAGGTAGATCATTAGAGAGAGAGAGAACTCTATAGGTAGATCATTAGAGAGAGAGAGAGAGAACTCTATAGGTAGATCATTAGAGAGAGAGAGAGAGAGAGAACTCTATAGGTAGATCATTAGAGAGAGAGAGAGAGAACTCTATAGGTAGATCATTAGAGAGAGAGAGAACTCTATAGGTAGATCATTAGAGAGAGAGAGAACTCTATAGGTAGATCATTAGAGAGAGAGAACTCTATAGGTAGATCATTAGAGAGAGAGAGAGAGAGAACTATAGGTAGATCTAGAGAGAGAGAGAGGAACTCTATAGGTAGATCATTAGAGAGAGAGAGAACTCTATAGGTAGATCATTAGAGAGAGAGAGAACTCTATAGGTAGATCATTAGAGAGAGAGAGAACTCTATAGGTAGATCATTAGAGAGAGAGAGAACTCTATAGGTAGATCATTAGAGAGAGAGAGAACTCTATAGGTAGATCATTAGAGAGAGAGAGAACTCTATAGGTAGATCATTAAGAGAGAGAGAGAACTCTATAGGTAGATCATTAGAGAGAGAACTCTAGGTAGATCATTAGAGAGAGAGAGAACTCTATAGGTAGATCATTAGAGAGAGAGAGAACTCTATAGGTAGATCATTAGAGAGAAAGAGAGAGAGAACTCTATAGGTAGATCATTAGAGAGAGAGAGAACTCTATAGGTAGATCATTAAGAGAGAGAGAACTCTATAGGTAGATCATTAGAGAGAGAGAGAGAACTCTATAGGTAGATCATTAGAGAGAGAGAGAACTCTATAGGTAGATCATTAGAGAGAGAGAGAGAACTCTATAGGTAGATCATTAGAGAGAGAGAGAACTCTATAGGTAGATCATTAGAGAGAGAGAGAGAACTCTATAGGTAGATCATTAGAGAGAGAGTAGAGAGAGAGAGAACTCTATAGGTAGATCATTAAGAGAGAGAGAGAACTCTATAGGTAGATCATTAGAGAGAGAGAGAGAACTCTATAGGTAGAGAGAGAGAGAACTCTATAGGTAGATCATTAGAGAGAGAGAGAGAGAACTCTATAGGTAGATCATTAGAGAGAGAGAGAACTCTATAGGTAGATCATTAGAGAGAGAACTCTATAGGTAGATCAGAGAGAGAACTCTATAGGTAGATCATTAGAGAGAGAGAGAGAGAACTCTATAGGTAGATCATTAGAGAGAGAGAGAACTCTATAGGTAGATCATTAGAGAGAGAGAACTCTATAGTTAGATCATTAGAGAGAGAGAGAACTCTATAGGTAGATCATTAGAGAGAGAGAGAGAGAGAACTCTATAGGTAGATCATTAGAGAGAGAGAGAACTCTATAGGTAGATCATTAGAGAGAGAGAGAGAACTCTATAGGTAGATCATTAGAGAGAGAGAGAGAACTCTATAGGTAGATCATTAGAGAGAGAGAGAACTCTATAGGTAGATCATTAGAGAGAGAGAGAGAGAGAACTCTATAGGTAGATCATTAGAGAGAGAGAGAGAACTCTATAGGTAGATCATTAGAGAGAGAGAACTCTATAGGTAGATCATTAGAGAGAGAGAGAACTCTATAGGTAGATCATTAGAGAGAGAGAGAGAACTCTATAGGTAGATCATTAGAGAGAGAGAGAGAACTCTATAGGTAGATCATTAGAGAGAGAGAGAGAACTCTATAGGTAGATCATTAGAGAGAGAGAACTCTATAGGTAGATCATTAGAGAGAGAGAACTCTATAGGTAGATCATTAGAGAGAGAGAGAGAGAACTCTATAGGTAGATCATTAGAGAGAGAGAGAACTCTATAGGTAGATCATTAGAGAGAGAGAGAGAGAACTCTATAGGTAGATCATTAGAGAGAGAGAGAGAGAGAGAGAGAGAGAGAGAGAGAGAGAGTAGATCAGAGAGAGAGACTCCTATAGGTAGATCATTAGAGAGAGAGAGAGAGACTCTATAGGTAGATCATTAGAGAGAGAGAGAGAGAGAGAGAGAGAGAGAGAGAGAGAGAGAGAGAGAGAGAGAGAACTCAAGGCTGGAAGGTTAACGCTCTTCAGGTAAACAATGAGAAGGAATCCATTTGGAATCCTTTGGACATTAACCCAGAGCCGTGTAAAAGGCTGTGGTTTAACCTATTAGGACAACAACAACCAGATCATATCACACATCCCATGTGAGTGGCAGGGTTGTATTCATTAGTGTTGACCAAGGCAAAACGTTTCAAAACATTGTGCAATGAAAAATGTAAAAACAAGTGTTTTTAATTGGACAAATTCAGAGAAAATCCTTCCGTTTCAAGATGTTGTCTTTGGTTTGGTGCCGAGTGAATAAGACCCAGGCCTCTCTGAGTGTTTGACTGATGTACGGCGCTACAAAGACGGGCAGTAATGCTGCTCTTAATGAGATTCATTTAGACAGGAAACACGGGCGGCCTTGATGAAAGGACTTCACTAATACACTACTTAGGGAGGGAGGATGGGAGGAGAGAAGATAGGAGGATAGGAGGGAGGATAGGAGGGAGGGAGGATAGGAGGGAGGGAGGGAGGGAGGATAGGAGGGAGGGAGGGAGGGAGGATAGGAGGGAGGGAGGATAGGAGGGAGGGAGGATAGGAGGGGGAGGGAGGGAGGATAGGAGGGAGGGAGGGAGGGAGGATAGGAGGGAGGGAGGGAGGGAGGATAGGAGGGAGGGAGGGAGGGAGGATGGGAGGGAGGATAGGAGGGGAGGGAGGATAGGGGGAGGGAGGGAGGATAGGAGGGAGGAGGGAGGATAGGAGGGAGGGAGGATGGGAGGGAGTGAGGGAGGATAGGAGGGAGGGAGGATGGGAGGGAGGGAGGATGGGAGGGAGGGAGGGAGGATAGGAGGGAGGGAGGATGGGAGGGAGGGACGGAGGGAGGGAGGATGGGAGGGAGGGAGGGAGGATGGGAGGGAGGGACGGAGGGAGGGAGGATGGGAGGGAGGGACGGAGGGAGGGAGGATGGGAGGGAGGATGGGAGGGAGGGACAGAGGAGGGAGGAAAGGATGGGGAGGGAGGGAGGAGAGATCATGGGAGGGAGGGAGGGAAAGAGAGATGATGGGAGGGAGGGAGGGAAAGAGAGAGGATGGGAGGGAAGGAGGGAGGATGGGAGTGGAATCAATAAGGAATCAACCTCCCTACAGTATCTTTACCATCCTACCACAATGAATCAACCTCCCTACAGTATCTTTACCATCCTACCACAATGAATCAACCTCCCTATCTTACCATCCTACCATAATGAATCAACCTCCCTATCTTACCATCCTACCATAATGAATCAACCTCCCTACAGTATCTTTACCATCCTACCATAATGAATCAACCTCCCTATCCCACCATCCTACTATAATGAATCAACCTCCCTTATCTTACCATCCTACCATAATGAATCAACCTCCCTACAGTATCTTTACCATCCTACCACAATGAATCAACCTCCCTATCCCACCATCCTACTATAATGAATCAACCTCCCTTATCTTACCATCCTACCATAATGAATCAGCCTCCCTATCTTACCATCCTACCATAATGAATCAACCTCCCTATCTTACCATCCTACCATAATGAATCAACCTCCCTATCTTACCATCCTACCATAATGAATCAACCTCCCTACAGTATCTTTACCATCCTACCATAATGAATCAACCTTCCCTACAGTATCTTACCATCCTACCATAATGAATCAACCTCCCTATCCCACCATCCTACTATAATGAATCAACCTCCCTTATCTTACCATCCTACCATAATGAATCAACCTCCCTACAGTATCTTTACCATCCTACCACAATGAATCAACCTCCCTATCCCACCATCCTACTATAATGAATCAACCTCCCTTATCTTACCATCCTACCATAATGAATCAGCCTCCCTATCTTACCATCCTACCATAATGAATCAACCTCCCTATCTTACCATCCTACCATAATGAATCAACCTCCCTATCTTACCATCCTACCATAATGAATCAACCTCCCTATCTTACCATCCTACCATAATGAATCAATCTCCCTACAGTATCTTACCATCCTACCATAATGAATCAACCTCCCTATCTTACCATCCTACCATAATGAATCAACCTCCCTATCTTACCATCCTACCATAATGAATCAACCTCCCTATCTTACCATCCTACCATAATGAATCAACCTCCCTATCTTACCATCCTACCATAATGAATCAACCTCCCTATCTTACCATCCTACCATAATGAATCAATCTCCCTACAGTATCTTACCATCCTACCATAATGAATCAACCTCCCTATCTTACCATCCTACCATAATGAATCAACCTCCCTATCTTACCATCCTACCATAATGAATCAAACTCCCTATCTTACCATCCTACCATAATGAATTAATCTCCCTATCTTACCATCCTACCATAATGAATCAACCTCCCTACAGTATCTTACCATCCTACCATAATGAATTAATCTCCCTATCTTACCATCTTACAATGGCCAGTAGGCACAGCATGAGGAACTGCTAATTCATTACAGATATAACCAGTTAACCTTAATGGTAGATTAAGGATTTTGGCCTTTAAGGACGATAACCAGACATGAGCCACGGTTAGCTCATCTCCCTGTAACACTCAGTCTGAGATTAGACATGTCTGGAACCCCGAATGAGTGAGGAACCCGTGACAGGAAACAGAATGAACAGAAGCCTGGCCCTCACACAAAACATATGGTGGTGTAGTGTAGTGTACCATGCATGTCTCCAGGTCCTCCAGCCTTTCTGCCTCATTCAGCTCCGTGGTGGCCCGTTTAGGAGCCCTCTCCTCGGGTACGTCCAGGTCCACAGACTCCCGCTGGACATGAGGACGCTCCTTCCTCACCAGGTGGTCAGCCTAGGGGGGAGCAAGACATAATGACTAGTACACTACTGTTACTATAGTCACTATTACTGTTACTATGGTCACTATTACTGTTACTATAGTCACTATTACTGTTACTATAGTCACTATTACTGTTACTATAGTCACTATTACTGTTACTATAGTCACTATTACTGTTACTATAGTCACTATTACTGTTACTATAGTCACTATTACTGTTACTATAGTCACTATTACTGTTACTATAGTCACTATTACTGTTACTATGGCCACTATTACTGTTACTATAGTCACTATCACTGTTACTATGTTCACTATTACTGTTACTATGGTCACTATTACTGTTACTATGGTCACTATTACTATGTTCACTATTACTGTTACTATGGTCACTATTACTGTTACTATGGTCACTATTACTATGGTCGCTATTACTGTTACTATAGTCACTATTACTGTTACTATAGTCACTATTACTGTTACTATAGTCACTATTACTGTTACTATAGTCACTATTACTATAGTCACTATTACTATAGTCACTGTTACTATAGTCACTATTACTGTTACTATAGTCACTATTACTGTTACTATAGTCACTATAACTGTTACTATAGTCACTATTACTGTTACTATAGTCACTATTACTGTTACTATAGTCACTATTACTGTTACTATAGTCACTATTACTGTTACTATAGTCACTATTACTGTTACTATAGTCACTATTACTATAGTCACTATTACTATAGTCACTGTTACTATAGTCACTATTACTGTTACTATAGTCACTATTACTGTTACTATAGTCACTATAACTGTTACTATAGTCACTATTACTGTTACTATAGTCACTATTACTGTTACTATAGTCACTATTACTGTTACTATAGTCACTATTACTGTTACTATGTTCACTATTACTGTTACTATGTTCACTATTACTGTTACTATGTTCACTATTACTGTTACTATAGTCACCATTACTGTTACTATAGTCACTATTAATATAGTCACTATTACTGTTACTATAGTAACTATCACTATGTTCACTATTACCGTTACTATGGTCACTATTACTGTTACTATAGTCACTATTACTGTTACTATAGTCACTATTACTATGGTCACTATTACTGTTAGTATAGTCACTATTACTGTTACTATAGTAACTGTTACTATGTTCACTATTACTGTTACTATGGTCACTATTAATATAGTCACTATTACTGTTACTATAGTAACTATCACTATGTTCACTATTACCATTACTATGGTCACTATTACTGTTACTATGTTCACTATTACTGTTACTATGGTCACGCTTACTGTTACTATAGTCACTATTACTATGTTCACTATTACTGTTACTATAGTCACTATAACTGTTACTATGGTCACTATTACTGTTACTATAGTCACAATTACTGTTGCTATGTTCACTATTACTGTTACTATGGTCACTATTACTGTTACTATGTTCACTATCACTGTTACTATGGTCACTATTACTGTTACTATGGTGACTATTAGTGTGTATTATTATATATGACCTATATGATCATAAACCTGTACTAGTGAACCAGTGACTGACTCAGTATTAATCATAGAATTCATGTTAGAATTTCACAGAATATTCAAGCTAATGTGTTGTCATGGTTGTGATGTGTTGTCATGTTATCATGAGTAGTGATGTGTTGTCATGGTTACCATGGGTAGTGATGCGTTGTCATGGTTATCATGAGTCGTGAGGTGTTGTCATGGTTATCAGGAGTAGTAGTGTGTTGCCACGGTTACCATGAGTGGTGTCATGTTGTCATGGTTACCATGAGTAGTGATTGCACTGTATCTCCAGGCATGATTAAGACTCACCAGTGTGTGCTGAGAGCCAGACAGGGCTTCTAGGATCTCATCTACGATACGGTCTGAGAGGAAGGAAGCCAGGCTCAGCTTTACCTCACTAGGAGAGAAACAGAGAGGGGAAGAGGAGAGAAACAGAGAGGGGAAGAGGAGAGAAACAGAGAGGGGAAGAGGAGAGAAACAGAGAGGGGAAGAGGAGAGAAACAGAGAGGGGAAGAGGAGAGAAACAGAGAGGGGAAGAGGAGAGAAACAGAGGGATGAAGAGGAGAGAAACAGAGAGGGGAAGAGGAGAGAAACAGAGAGGGGAAGAGGAGAGAAACAGAGGGATGAAGAGGAGAGAAACAGAGAGGGGAAGAGGAGAGAAACAGAGAGGGGAAGAGGAGAGAAACAGAGAGGGGAAGAGGAGAGAAACAGAGAGGGGAAAAGGAGAGAAACAGAGAGGGGAAGAGGAGAAAAACAGAGGGATGAAGAGGAGAGAAACAGAGAGGGGAAGAGGAGAGAAACAGAGAGGGGAAGAGGAGAGAAACAGAGGGATGAAGAGGAGAGAAACAGAGGGATGAAGAGGAGAGAAACAGAGGGATGAAGAGGAGAGAAACAGAGAGGGGAAGAGGAGAAAACAGAGGGATGAAGAGGAGAGAAACAGAGGGATGAAGAGAGAAACAGAGGGATGAAGAGGAGAGAAACAGAGAGGGGAAGAGGAGAAAACAGAGGGATGAAGAGGAGAAACAGATTGATGAAGAGAAGAAACAGAGAGGGGAAGAGGAAAAAACAGGGTTGAAGGAGAGAAATATATGGATGAAGAAGAGAGAAACAGATTGATGAAGAGGAGAGAAACAGAGGGATGAAGTCAGAAAGAGGAGAGAGGCTTCATTCATTCCCACTTCGCAGGGTCAACACTGAGAGGCAAGGCTGTGTGGGCCATCAGACCAGCAGGCTGTGAACAACCCCCTGGCGTTCTAAATGACAGTGTGAATCTACACTAGAAGTATAGACACCTGCACACTGTCCAACTACAGGACCAATAAGTGTGAATCTACACTAGAAGTATAGACACCTGCACACTGTCCAACAACAGGACCAATAAGTGGGAATCTACACTAGAAGTATAGACACCTGCACACTGTCCAACGACAGGACCAATAAGTGTGAATCTACACTAGAAGTATAGACACCTGCACACTGTCCAACAACAGGACCAATAAGTGGGAATCTACACTAGAAGTATAGACACCTGCACACTGTCCAACTACAGGACCAATAAGTGTGAATCTACACTAGAAGTATAGACACCTGCACACTGTCCAACTACAGGACCAATAAGTGGGAATCTAACAATCAGGGCCACTGCTATGACCTTAACACAGACAGGCACAGAGGACACAGACAGTGACAGAGGACACAGACAGTGACAGAGGACACAGACAGTGACAGAGGACACAGACAGTGACAGAGGACACAGACAGTGACATAGGACACAGACAGAGGACACAGACAGTGACAGAGGACACAGACAGTGACATAGGACACAGACAGAGGACACAGACAGTGACAGAGGACACACACAGTGACAGAGGACACAGACAGTGACAGAGGACACAGACAGTGACAGAGGACACAGACAGTGACAGAGGACACAGACAGAGGACACAGACAGTGACAGAGGACACAGACAGTGACATAGGACACAGACAGAGGACACAGACAGTGACAGAGGACACAGACAGTGACATAGGACACAGACAGTGACAGAGGACACAGACAGTGACAGAGGACACAGACAGTGACAGAGGACACAGACAGTGACAGAGGACACAGACAGAGGACACAGACAGTGACAGAGGACACAGACAGTGACAGAGGACACAGACAGTGACATAGGACACAGACAGAGGACACAGACAGTGACAGAGGACACAGACAGTGACAGAGGACACAGACAGTGACAGAGGACACAGACAGTGACAGAGGACACAGACAGTGACAGAGGACACAGACAGTGACATAGATGACACAGACAGGGACAGAGGACACAGACAGAGGACACAGACAGTGACAGAGGACACAGACAGAGGACACAGACAGTGACAGAGGACACAGACAGAGGACACAGACAGTGACAGAGGACACAGACAGTGACAGAGGACACAGACAGTGACAGAGGACACAGACAGTGACAGAGGACACAGACAGTGACAGAGGACACAGACAGACACGTCACCTGTGTAGATAACACAATATAAAAACAGTTACACCAGGATTCTGCTTCTCAATGTACTCAGGCTTGTCAGCCAGAGGTCATAGTTCATTCAGCCAAGAGAACAAGGACATGGAGGTTAGTGATTTCAGGACAACAGCAAAAAGTCTGGACATCATTAGTGTGGAGTGAAGTCTTGTCATATAAAGACATGATACACCTCTAGTCTCACCTGATCTTGTTGATGATGTCGACTCCAGACTGTTCCAGCAGGGTGTTCTTGACGAAACTACGGGGAACCACCATCTTCGCTGTGCTGGCTTTGATCAGGTCCTGACGAAGGTTAGTCTTCCTCATCACATGGGGACAGAGACCCTCCGCAGCATCCACCATGGACTCCAACAGACCCTGGAAAGATGAGCTATAAGACATCACATCTAGACATCCACCACGGACTCCATCACATCTAGACATCCACCACGGACTCCATCACATCTAGACATCCACCACGGACTCCATCACATCTAGACATCCACCACGGACTCCATCACATCTAGACATCCACCACGGACTCCATCACATCTAGACATCCACCACGGACTCCATCACATCTAGACATCCACCACGGACTCCATCACATCTAGACATCCACCACGGACTCCATCACATCTAGACATCCACCACGGACTCCATCACATCTAGACATCCACCACGGACTCCATCACATCTAGACATCCACCACGGACTCCATCACATCTAGACATCCACCAAGGACTCCATCACATCTAGACATCCACCACGGACTCCATCACATCTAGACATCCACCACGGACTCCATCACATCTAGACATCCACCACGGACTCCATCACATCTAGACATCCACCACGGACTCCATCACATCTAGACATCCACCACGGACTCCATCACATCTAGACATCCACCACGGACTCCATCACATCTAGACATCCACCACGGACTCCATCACATCTAGACATCCACCACGGACTCCATCACATCTAGACATCCACCACGGACTCCATCACATCTAGACATCCACCACGGACTCCATCACATCTAGACATCCACCACGGACTCCATCACATCTAGACATCCACCACGGACTCCATCACATCTAGACATCCACCACGGACTCCATCACATGTAGACAACCACCACGGACTCCATCACATTTAGACAACCACCACGGACTCCATCACATGTAGACATCCCCCATCACGTCTAGACATCCACCACGGACTCCATCACATCTAGACATCCACCACGGACACCATAACATCTAGACATCCACCACGGACTCCATCACATCTAGACATCCACCACGGACTCCATCACATCTAGACATCCACCACGGACTCCATCACATCTAGACATCCACCACGGACTCCATCACATCTAGACATCCACCACGGACTCCATCACATCTAGACATCCACCACGGACTCCATCACATCTAGACATCCACCACGGACTCCATCACATCTAGACATCCACCACGGACTCCATCACATCTAGACATCCACCACGGACTCCATCACATATAGACATCCACCACGGACTCCATCACATCTAGACATCCACCACGGACTCCATCACATTCTAGACATCCACCACGGACTCCATCACATCTAGACATCCACCACGGACTCCATCACATCTAGACATCCACCACGGACTCCATCATAGACATCCACCACGGACTCCATCACATCTAGACATCCACCACGGACTCCATCACATCTAGACATCCACCACGGACTCCATCACATCTAGACATCCACCACGGACTCCATCACATCTAGACATCCACCAGGACTCCATCACATCTAGACATCCACCACGGACTCCATCACATCTAGACATCCACCACGGACTCCATCACATCTAGACATCCACCACGGACTCCATCACATGTAGACAACCACCACGGACTCCATCACATTTAGACAACCACCACGGACTCCATCACATGTAGACATCCCCCATCACGTCTAGACATCCACCACGGACTCCATCACATCTAGACATCCACCACGGACTCCATCACATCTAGACATCCACCACAGACTCCATCACATGTAGACATCCACCACGGACTCCATCACATGTAGACATCCACCACGGACTCCATCACATGTAGACATCCACCACGGACTCCATCACATCTAGACATCCACCACGGACTCCATCACATCTAGACATCCACCACAGACTCCATCACATCTAGACATCCACCACGGACTCCATCACATCTAGACATCCACCACGGACACCATCACATCTAGACATCCACCACGGACTCCATCACATCTAGACATCCACCACGGACTCCATCACATCTAGACATCCACCACGGACTCCATCACATCTAGACATCCACCACGGACTCCATCACATCCAGACATCCACCACGGACTCCATCACATCTAGACATCCACCACGGACTCCATCACATCTAGACATCCACCACGGACTCCATCACATCTAGACATCCACCACGGACTCCATCAGATCTAGACATCCACCACGGACTCCATCACATCTAGACATCCACCACGGACTCCATCACATCTAGACATCCACCACGGACTGTATATGTGTGTGTGTATGTGTGTGTGTCAGGCTCCCTCACAGAACTCCTTCTCTCTGCTCTGATTACAGGCTGAGGGAAACATACCAGCTCCTCTGCTGACACAACAACAACCACAGCGTTAAGGCCTGGGAGTTACGAACATAGGAGGACCCCTGCATAATCCAGCTCTGGACGTCTCAACAGTCAATATGTCTGAGGGGCTGGGAAAACAGGTGAATACGCAGGGCTATGTGTGTGTGTGTGTGTGTGTGTGTGTGTGTGTGTGTGTGTGGGTGGCTGGGGGGGGTCTGGAGGGCGGAGAGAGACGAGACTGTTAACTCAGGAGTCTGCCTACCTGCCAAGAATGTACTGCTGCCCAAACCGATAACATCCGCTCTGGTCAAACTGTCTTTTAGGATTTCAGAACTCTGCTCTTTTGAAACAAACACCTTTCTGGAGATGGATCCTGTTCGAGCATCATATTCTAGTCTAATTTATAGACAGATATCTTGTTTTACCCATTTTTCTCGCCAATTTCGATCTTGTCTCATCGCTGCAACTCCCCAACGGGTTCGGGGAGGCGAAGGTGGAGTCAGCGTCCTCCGAAATATGACCCGCCAAACCGCGCTTCTTCTTAACACCCGCCCTCTTAACCCGGGAGGCTAGCCACATGTGCCACACTATGAGACTCCCGATCACGGCCGGTTGTGATACAGCCCGGGATCGAACCCGGTCTGTAGTGACGCCTCTAGCTCTGCGAGGCTGTGTCTTAGACCGCTGCGCCACTCGGGAGGCCCCTCATCAACATTTTGACCCATCATCAGTTTTCTTCAAACACTGACTTCCTTGACTTTTTGTGCCTGTTTAAAACCATGGCCCCCCTCCCTACCTGTAGCTGTTCATCCATGACCCTGGCCACCTCTCCAGCCATGGACTCCAGTTTCTCCTGGATGGGTCCTACTGACTGACCGTTGACCTCTTCTCTGGACGCTGCTCCCAGGTGGTACAGGTTAGGAAGCAGCTGGGGGGAGGAGAATAGAGAGCAGGAGGAGAAGAGGAGGAAGAGAGGGGAGAGGGGGAAGAGAGGGGAGAGGAGGAGGAGGAAGAGAGGGGAGAGGAGGACAGGAGGAGGAGAGGAGGACAGGAGGAGGAGAGGAGGAAGAGAGAGGAGAGGAGGAAGAGAGGGGAGAGGAGGACAGGAGGAGAGGAGGAAGAGAGGGGAGAGGAGGAGGAGGAGGAAGAGAGTGGAGAGGAGGACAGGAGGAGGAGAGGAGGAAGAGAGGGGAGAGGGGGAAGAGAGGGGAGAGGAGGAGGAGGAGAGGAGGAAGAGAGGGGAGAGGAGGACAGGAGGAGAGGAGGAAGAGAGGGGAGAGGAGGAGGAAGAGAGGGAGAGGGAGGACAGGAGGAGGAGAGGAGGAAGAGAGGGGAGAGGGAAGAGAGAGGGAGAGGAGGAGGAGGAGGGGGAGAGGACAGAGGAGGAGAGGAGGAGGAGGAGAGAGGGGGAGAGGAGGACAGGAGGAGAGGGAGGGGAGAGGAGGAGGAGGGAGAAGACAGGAGGAAAGGAGAGGACAGGAGGAGGAGAGGAGGAAGAGAGGGGAGAGGAGGACAGGAGGAAAGGAGAGGACAGGAGGAGGAGAGGAGGAAGAGAGGGGAGAGGAGGTCAGGAGGAGGAGAGGAGGAGGAGGAGAGGACAGGAGGAGGAGAGGAGGAGGAGGAAAGGAGAGGAGAGGAAAGGAGGAGAGAGAGAGGGAGAGGGAGGAGGAGAGGGAGAGGGAGAGGACAGGAGGAGAGGAGGAGGAGAGGAGGAGGAGAGGAGGGAAGAGAGGGGGAGAGGAGGTCAGGAGGAGGAGAGGACAGGAGGAGGAGAGGAGGGGAGGAAAAGGAGAGGAGGGGAGAGGACAGGAGGAGGAGAGGAGGAGGAAAGGAGAGGAGGGAGAGAGGAGGAGAGGACAGAGGGGAGAGGAGGAGGACAGGAGGAGAGGACAGGAGGAGGAGAGGGAGGAAGAGAGGGGAGAGGAGGTCAGGAGGAGAGGAGGTCAAGAGGAGGAGGAGAGAGGAGGGAGAGGAGGAGGAGAGGACAGGAGGAGGAGAGGAGGAGGAGGAGGAGGGAGGAGGAGAGGAGAGGACAGGAGGAGGAGAGGAGGAGGAGAGGAGGAAAAGGGTTAGAAAAGAGTTGTAACATTCAAAATGTTGGATTATGGGTTAGATCTTAACTAAATGCCCAGAGTCAAATGACCAGTCACCGTTTGGAGTTCCTGGCATCTTCATCAGGCTTTCAGCCACCTTGACGTCGTCTAACACCACGTCTGTCTCAGAGTTCCTCAGGGAGTTGACATGGTCCTGGACTTTCACACAGATCCTGTCAATCATCTGAAGAAGAAGAAGAGTGTGAGACAGGAACAAAGCAGTTATCTGTCTAGCAGTGAAACCTAATACAGACAATCTGAGAGGAATAGTAGACTGGACTTCAGAGCATCTTGAGGACAAACTTGAATCATCTTCAGATGACAATACCATCCCTTCACGAATCACTAAGAATCCTCTCAAATGACATCGTGGAAATACAAACCGTCACACATCTACACCATGAAAATGAATCACTAAGAATCGTGTCTCATCTTCACCATGAAATGAATCACTAAGAATCATGTCTCATTTTCACCCTCATTTTCACCATGAAATGAATCACTAAGCATCGTGTCTCACATAGCTGGTGTAACCGAGTCAGGTTTGTAGGCCTCCTTGCTCCTACATGCTTTTTTTAGTTCTGCCACAAATGTTCTACAGGATTGAGGTCAGGGCTTTGTGATGGCCACTCCAATACCTTGAATTTGTTGTCCTTAAGCCATTTTGCCACAACTTTGAAGTATGCTTGGGGGTCATTGCCCATTAGGAAGACCCCATTGAAACCGAGCTTTAACTTCCTGACTGATGTTTTGAGATGTTTCAATATATCCACATCATTTTCCTTCCTCATGACTCCATCTATTTTATGAAGTGCACCAGTCCCTCCTGCAGCAACCTCAGTGTTAACCAGTGGTCAGGGGAGACAGTTTCACAGGAGGGTGATTACAGGCTGTTAGTGAAACACAATGCATGTTACTGACCCCACCATGCTCAACAAGTCAACCCCCAAAATCGATGTTCTGACCCCACCAGCTATGACCCCCATGTTACTGACCCCATGTTGCTGACCCCCATGTTGCTGACCCCCATGTTACTGACCCCATGTTGTCACTGACCCCCGTGTTACTGACACCCCCGTGTTACTGACCCTGTGTTACTGACCCCCGTGTTACTGATGGCCCCCGTGTTGCTGACCCCCGTGCTGCTGACTGACCCCCCGTGTTGCTGACCCCCCATGTTACTGACCCCCCCATGTTACTGACCCCGTGTTACTGACCCCCATGCAGCCCCCATGTTACTGACCCCCCCATGTTTGTCCTTACCCCATTTGTTGCTGACCCCACATGTTTGCTGACCCCATGTTACTGTGGACCCCCCCCCATGTTACTGACCCCCATGTTGCTGACCCCATGGTTTTACTCCCTCTGACCCCGGCTGTATTTAGATGGTGCTGTGTTTTTAAATACTGTTGAGCTGTGTGTCACCTGCTGAGTGGTGGTGGTAACGATGCCCTGCTGGGAGGCGGTAGGCCTGCTCCTGGAGGTATTGACGAGTCTCATGGTTCCGGAACAGGTAGTTCTCAATCTGAAGAGAGCAGAGAGCATTACTCTGTCAGACATTTGTCATAGCAATGATATCCAAGTAGCAAAATGGTTATAAATCATAGATTTTGTTATTGTATTTGTGTGTGAGGTGAATATATATGTTAGAATTGTTTTTGTACCCAGACTACACAACAAATCCCAATTGGAAAAATAATCATATTGATTGATAGTTCAACCAGGTCCTCAGAGGTTTGAAGAGTCTGACTCACCTTCTGTCTTCTCTGGGCTTTAAGAGTCTGACTCAACTTCAGTCTTCTCTGGCTGGCTTTAAGAGACTGACTCACCTTCAGTCTTCTCTGGGCTTTAAGAGACTGACTCACCTTCAGTCACCTTCAGTCTCTGGGCTTTAAGAGTCTGACTCACCTTCAGTCTTCTCTGGGCTTTAAGAGACTGACTCACCTTCAGTCTCTCTGGGCTGGCTTTAAGAGACTGACTCACCTTCAGTCTTCTCTGGGCTTTAAGAGTCTGACTCACCTTCAGTCTTCTCTGGGCTTTAAGAGTCTGACTCACCTTCAGTCTTTTTCTGGGCTTTAAGAGTCTGACTCACCTTCAGTCTTCTCTGGGCTGGCTTTAAGAGTCTGACTCAACTTCAGTCTTCTCTGGGCTTTAAGAGACTGACTCACCTTCAGTCTCTCTGGGCTTTAAGAGTCTGACTCACCTTCAGTCTTCTCTGGGCTTTAAGAGTCTGACTCACCTTGAGCAGGGCATCCTCAGTCTTCTCTGGGCTTTAAGAGACTGACTCACCTTGAGCAGGGCATCCTCAGTCTTCTCTGGGCTTTAGGAGACTGGCTCACCTTGAGCAGGGCATCCTCAGTCTTCTCTGAGCTTTAAGAGACTGACTAACCTTGAGCAGGGCATCCTCAGTCTTCTCTGGGCTGGCTTTAAGAGACTGACTCACCTTGAGCAGGGCATCCTCACTCTTCTCTGGGCTTGGCTTTAAGAGACTGACTAACCTTGAGCAGGGCATCCTCAGTCTTCTCTGGCTTTAAGAGACTGACTAACCTTGAGCAGGGCATCCTCAGTCTTTCTGGGCTGGCTTTAAGAGTCTGACTCAACTTCAGTCTTCTCTGGGCTTTAAGAGTCTGACTCACCTTCAGTCTTCTCTGGGCTTTAAGAGTCTGACTCACCTTCAGTCTTCTCTGGGCTGGCTTTAAGAGACTGACTCACCTTCAGTCTTCTCTGGGCTTTAAGAGTCTGACTCACCTTCAGTCTTCTGTGCTTTAAGAGTCTGACTCACCTTCAGTCTTCTCTGGGCTGGCTTTAAGAGTCTGACTCAACTTCAGTCTTCTCTGGGCTTTAAGAGTCTGACTCACCTTCAGTCTTCTCTGGGCTGGCTTTAAGAGTCTGACTCACCTTCAGTCTTCTCTGGGCTTTAAGAGTCTGACTCACCTTCAGTCTTCTCTGGGCTTTAAGAGTCTGACTCACCTTCAGTCTTCTCTGGGCTGGCTTTAAGAGACTGACTCACCTTGAGCAGGGCATCCTCAGTCTTCTCTGGGCTTTAAGAGACTGACTCACATTGAGCAGGGCATCCTCAGTCTTCTGGGCTGGCTTTAAGAGACTGACTAACCTTGAGCAGGGCATCCTCAGTCTCTCTGGGCTGGCTTTAAGAGACTGACTCACTGCCTCTTCAGCAGGGCATCCTCAGTCTTCTCTGGCTTTAAGAGACTGACTCACCTTGAGCAGGGCATCCTCAGTCTTCTCTGGGCTTTAAGAGACTGACTCACCTCTGAGCAGGGCATCCTCAGTCTTCTCTGGGCTTTAAGAGACTGACTCACCTTCAGCAGGGCATCCTCAGTCTTTCTGGGCTTTAAGAGACTGACCTCACCTTCAGCAGGGCGTCCTCAGTCTTCTCTGGGCTTTAAGAGACTGACTCACCTTGAGCAGGGCGTCCTCAGTCTTCTCTGGGCTTTAAGAGACTGACTCACCTTCAGCAGGGCATCCTCAGTCTTCTCTGGGCTTTAAGAGACTGACTCACCTTGAGCAGGGCATCCTCAGTCTTCTCTGGGCTTTAAGAGACTGACTCACCTTCAGCAGGGCGTCCTCAGTCTTCTGGGCTGGGCTGGCTTTGAGAGCCTGGGAGATGCATCGATGATGGGGATAGGCATGAAACCGGATGGTGAAGTTTGTCAAGGAGATGGACGGTCTCATAAATTTAGCATAGTTTAAACAGATAGTATAATGTACTTATTCATTCCAGTCATATTTAACCAGAAATTGTCATTCATATTTAAACAGATATTACTCACCTTCAGTTAGTTATAGAAATCTGAATTGGTTTAAAAGCCAGTCATGAACTAACACAGTATCTGATTCAACTAAAATTATATAATTTTAGCAATATAATGTGTATGAAGTATCTGATTCAACTAAAATGATTCTATCTTTTAGCATTATAATGCATACAGTATCTGTGTGTGTGTGTCCTGTGTCTGTGCGTGTGCGTGTGCCGTCAGCGTGTGCGTGTCTGTGCGTGTGCGCGTGTCTGTGTCTGTGCGTGTGCGTGTGCGTGTGCGTGGTAACGCGTGCGTGTGTCTGTCTGTGTGTGCGCTTGTGCGTGTGTGTCTGTGTCTGTGTGCGTGCTCTGTGTGTCTGTGCGTGTGTGTGTGTCTGTGTGTGTGTGTGTGTGTGTGTGTGTGTGTGTGTGTGTGTGTGTGTGTGTGTGTGTGTGTGTGTGTGTGTGTGTGTGTGTGTGTGTGTGTGTGTGTGTGTGTGTGTGTGTGTGTGTGTGTGTGTGTGTGTGTGTGTGTCTGTGTGTGTGCGAGCAGGGCATCGCGTGCGTGTGCGTGTGGGTGTAAGAGGGAGGGGCTCCAGCCCCTGGCTGCTGACAGAGAGAAGAGCAGGTCTGAAACAAGCCATTTCATCTCCTAATTGATTGTGACTTGACATCGTTAAGTGAGGTTACTGATCCTCTGCAGTTGGAAAGTCAGCCCAGAATAGTACATTAATAATGAGAGAGAGAGAGAGAGAGAGAGAGAGAGAGAGAGAGAGAGAGAGAGAGAGAGACTAGAGAGAGAGAGAGAGAGAGAGAGAAGAGCAAGAGAGAGAGAGAGAAAGAGAGACAGAGACAGACAGACAGAGAGATAGAGAGTAGAGACAGACAGAGACAGACAGAGAGAGAGAGAGAGAGACAGAGAGAGAGAGACAGAGAGAGAGAGAGAGAGAGAGAGAGAGAGAGAGACAGAGAGAAAGAGAGAGAGAGACAGAGAGAAAGAGAGAGAGAGAGAGAGAGAGAGAGAGAGAGAGAGAGAGAGAGAGAGAGAGAGAGAGAGAGAGAGACAGAGAGAGACAGAGAGAGAGAGACAGAGAGAGACAGAGAGAGAGAGACAGAGAGACAGAGAGAGAGAGACAGAGAGAGAGACAGAGAGAGAGAGAGAGAGACAGAGAGAGAGAGACAGAGAGAGAGAGAGAGAGAGAGACAGAGAGACAGAGAGAGAGAGAGAAGTTTGGGACTGAACTGATTGAGTGTCTGTCTCTCAGGTGAAGCAGCTCAACGGTAGATTCATTCTTCATCTGTAGTCAGAAAGGCCTCAGTGTGTCACTAAAGGGAATACTTTAGTAGTAGACTTCTCTAGTAGACCCAGGGTGTTTACCTAAAGATGGCCACTTCTCTAGTAGACCCAGGGTGTTTACCTAAAGATGGCCACTTCTCTAGTAGACCCAGGGTGTTTACCTAAAGATGGCCACTTCTCTAGTAGACCCAGGGTGTTTACCTAAAGATGGCCACTTCTCTAGTAGACCCAGGGTGTTTACCTAAAGATGGCCACTTCTCTAGTAGACCCAGGGTGTTTACCTAAAGATGGCCACTTCTCTAGTAAACCCAGGATGTTTACCTAAAGATGGCCACTTCTCTAGTAAACCCAGGGTGTTTACCTAAAGATGGCCACTTCTCTAGTGTTTACCTAAAGATGGCCACTTCTCTAGTTGTTTACCTAAAGATGGCCACTTCTCTAGTTGTTTACCTAAAGATGGCCACTTCTCTAGTAGTTTACCTAAAGATGGCCACTTCTCTAGTAGTTTACCTAAAGATGGCCACTTCTCTAGTAGTTTACCTAAAGATGGCCACTTCTCTTAGTAGTTTACCTAAAGATGGCCACTTCTCTAGTAGTTTACCTAAAGATGGCCACTTCTCAGTAGTTTACCTAAAGATGGCCACTTCTCTAGTTGTTTACCTAAAGATGGCCACTTCTCTAGTTGTTTACCTAAAGATGGCCACTTCTCTAATAAACCCAGGGTGTTTACCTAAAGATAGCCAGTTATCTCTTAGTTATAGTCCCTCTTCCCTGGACTCTATGTAAACTGGAAACCATATATCCTGAGGATGCATTTATTGTAGCTGACAGTGAGGTGAAGAAGGCGTAATACGCCTCTTCAACCTCAGGAGGCTGAAGAAATGTGGCTTGTCACCCAAAACCCTGACAAACTTTTACGGATGCACAATCGAGAGCATCCTGACGGGCTGTATCACCGCCTGGTACGGCAACTGCACCGCCTTCAACCGCAGGACTCTCAGAGGGTAGTGAGGACTGCACAACGCATCACCGGGGCAAACTACCTGCCCTCCAGGACACATACAGCACCCGATGTCACAGGAAGGCCAAAAAGATCATCAGGACATCAACCACCCGAGCCACTGCCTGTTACCCCCACTATCATCAGAAGCGAGGTCAGTACAGATGCATCACAGCTGGGACCGAGAGACTGAAAACAGCTTCTATCTCAAGGCCATCAGACTGTTAAACAGCCATCACTAGCACAGAGGCTGCTGCCTACATTGAGACCCAATCACTGGCCACTTTAATAAATAGATCACTAGTCACTCTAAACAATGCCACTTTAAATAACGGCACTTTAATCATGTTTACATATCTTACATCACACGTATATACTGAATTTTATACCATCTATTGCATCTTGCCTATGCCGCTCTGTCATTGTTCATCCATATATTTATATGTACTGTATATATTCTTATTCCATTCCTTTACTTAGATTTGTGTATATTAGGTAGTTGTTGTGGAATTGTTAGATTACTTGTTAGATATTTACTGTACTGTCAGAACTAGAAGCACAAGCATTTCACTACACTCGCATTAAAATCTGCTAACCATGTGTACAGTGACGGTCTCTCTCCCTCTCTCCTCTCTCCTTATCTCCCCCTTCTCTTTCCCTCTACCCTCCATTTATCCCCTTCTCTCTCCCTCTCCTATCTCCATTTCTCCTCTTCCTCTCCCCACTCTCCCTCTATCTCTCCCCTCTCTCTCTCCCTCTCTATTTCCATTTATCCCCTTCTCTCTTCCTCTCCATTTCTCCTCTTTCTCTTCCTCTCCCCACTCTCCCTTCTATCTCTCCTCATCTCTCTCTCTCTCTCTCTCTCTCTCTCTCTCTCTCTCTCTCTCTCTCTCTCTCTCTCTCTCTCTCTCTCTCTCTCTCTCTCTCTCTCTCTCTCTCTCTCTCTCTCTCTCTCTCTCTCTCTCTCTCTCTCTCTCTCTCCTATCTCCTCTCCTCTCTCCCTCTCCCTCATCTCTTCCCTTCTCTCCCCTTTCTCTCTCTCTCTCCAAATATCTCCTCTCCTCTCCCCACTCTCCCTCTCTCCATCTCTTCCCTTCTCTCTCCCCTTTCTACCTCTCTCTCTCCAAATCTCTCCTCTCCTCATCTCTTCCCTTCTCTCTCCCCTTTCTCCCTCTCTCTCCCTCCATCTCTCCCCACTCTCTCCATCTCTCCCCTTTCTCCCTCTCACCATTACTCCCCTCTCTCCCATCTCTCCTCTCCTCTCTCCATCCTCTCCTCTCTCCATCTCTCCCTCTCCATCGCTCCCCTTTCTACCCCTCTCTCTCCCCATCTCTCCTCTCCCTCCCTCTCCCCATCTCTCGCCCTCTCCTCTCTCAATCTCTTCCTTCTCTCTTCCTCTATCCATCTCTCTCCCTCTCCATCTCTTCCTTCTCTCCCCATCTCTCCTCTCTTCTCTCCCCATCTCTCCTCTCTTCTCTCTCCCTCTCCATCTCTTCCTTCACCCCTCTCCCCATCTCTCTCCACCATGTGTACCACAGGGTCCACATCCATCCTCATCACAAAGCAAATTACAAATCACCAGCCTCCCAGATTCCTCACAGGGTGCCTAGTTAAGCTCCAGCCAGCCAACGTTTATTGTTATGCAGCAATTACAGAATGTAGATTCTATTTAAATGAGGATGAAACAAAGAAACTGCCCAGACACTCATGACTGAGTGGATTCTAATATCATTCAGCTCTAAATTCATAGACAGCCAATCAAATGGTGCCCTGTCTGGTGCTTGTCTGCAATTCCTCCTCTCCCCCACCCTCTCTCTTCTCTCTCCCCCACCCTCTTTCTTCTTTCTCCCTATCCTATTTCTCTCCTGCTGCACCCTCCACTCTCTCTTTTCCTCCCCCTCCCTCTACCTCTCTGTCTCTCTGCTAACCCTCCCTCTCTCCCCTCCACCCTGTCTCTCTCCCAGGGATCTCTCTCTCAGGCCCAAGTAAACAGAGCAGAGAGGTCCCCCCCCTCTAACCACACTGTTTTCTCTCCTCACCACAGCTTCCTCCTGTATCCTCTACCTCTCTGTATCTCTGCTAAGTGTTTCTGGTCTAATAATTCACCTCAGTAGTGGTTAGAGTGGAGAAGACGGCTGGTAGCCCTGATGGTTAGAGTCTCTCCCCCTCCTCTCTCTAGTCTTAGAGTCTCTCTCTCCAGGTAGCCTAGTGCTTAGAGTCTTTTCCTCCCCCTCTAACCTCTGTGGTTAGAGTGGAGGCTTCCTCCCAATGGTTACCTCTGGTCTCTCGGAAAGTAAGCCTAGTCTCTCTAGAGTCTCTCTTTCCTCCCTCCTCTAGTGGTTCTCTGGAGGGGCCCTGTCTCTCCTAGTGGTTAGAGTGGAGGGGCTCTCTCTCTAGCCTCCTGGTCTAGAGTCCTCTCTCTCTCTCCCCCTAATCTCTCTCTGGTTAGAGTGGAGGGGCGGCAGAGTGGCCTAATGGTTAGAGTGGAGGGGCGGCATCCCCCTCCTCTAGTGGTTAGAGTGTAGGGCCTAACCCTAGCTCTAGTGGATTTCTTTTGGAGGGGACCCCTCCTCAACCTCTGTCTCTCTGCCCTAGTGGTTAGAGTCTCCCCCTCATCTAGCCTAGTGGTTAGAGTGGAGGGCCTCCTCTGGCCTCTCTGGTTAGAGTGGAACCCTCCCTCTCTCCCCCTCCACCCTGCTCCTGTGCTTACAGGGATGGCAGTTTCTTGAGCCCAGAGCCAAGCAGGCAGAGAGGTACTGTCTTTCCACTGTTTTCTCTCCTCACCACAGCAGCCTGCTGTATCATCATTGTATTCTGGAAGTGTTTCTGGTCATAATAATTCACCACAGTAGTGGTTAGAGTGGAGGAATAGGCAGGTAGCCTGATGGTTAGAGTGGAGGGCGGCAGTGGCCTAGTGGTTAGAGTGTAGGGAATGACAGGTAGCCTAATGGTTAGGGAGTGGGAGAGGGCAGCAGATAACCCTGGTGGATGCAGATTGGTGCGGCTGGTAGCCTAGTGGTTAAGTGGAGAAGTTCCCGGCTGGTAGCCTAGTGGTTAGAGTGTAGGGACGGCAGGTAGCCTAGTGGTTAGAGTGTAGGGACGGCAGGTAGCCTAGTGGTTAGAGTGTAGGGACGGCAGGTAGCCTAGTGGTTAGAGTGTAGGGACGGCAGGTAGCCTAGTGGTTAGAGTGTAGGGACGGCAGGTAGCCTAGTGGTTAGAGTGTAGGGACGGCAGGTAGCCTAGTGGTTAGATCTCCATTGGTCCTCTGGTCATATTCACTACAGTACTAGCTCGATCTCCATTGGTCCTCTGGTCATATTCACTACAGTACTAGCTAGATCTCCATTGGTCCTCTGGTCATATTCACTACAGTACTAGCTAGATGTCCATTGGTCCTCTGGTCATATTCACTACAGTACTAGCTAGATCTCCATTGGTCCTCTGGTCATATTCACTACAGTACTAGCTAGATCTCCATTGGTCCTCTGGTCATATTCACTACAGTACTAGCTAGATGTCCATTGGTCCTCTGGTCATATTCACTACAGTACTAGCTAGATGTCCATTGGTCCTCTGGTCATATTCACTACAGTACTAGCTAGATGTCCATTGGTCCTCTGGTCATATTCACTACAGTACTAGCTAGATGTCCATTGGTCCTCTGGTCATATTCACTACAGTACTAGCTAGATGTCCATTGGTCCTCTGGTGGTGTTTCTGGCTCCCCATCACAGTATCTCTCCACCCAGGAGATCTATCTCTGACATCTCTTTCCAGAGGCTCTTCCATCCCCTCCTCCTCCTCGAGACATACTCATATGTCTGCTATATCCTTCCTGTTACAGCTTACACACACACACACACACACACACACACACACACACACACACACACACACACACACACACACACACACACACACACACACACACACACACACACACACACACACACACACACACACACACACACACACACACACACACACACACACACACACACAGACACACAGACACACACACAGACAATCCCATTGCTACTCACTTCTCCAGAGCAGCTGCTACATCCTGAAGACCTTGAGGACTGATGTTGTTCTTATCCCAGATCACCGTCCTGGTGAAACAGATCAGAATCATCAATCATTCACATATCAAACCATCTGAGACAGTCCTCTCCAAACCATCCCACTGTCTTGTTTCTACGGTAACACACTTTAACAGAGACAAACCGAGACAGTCCTCTCCTCTCCAAACCATCCCACTGTCTTGATTCTACGGTAACACACTTTAACAGAGAGACAAACCGAGACAGTCCTCTCCTCTCCAAACCATCCCACTGTCTTGTTTCTACGGTAACACACTTTAACAGAGAGACAAACTGAGACAGTCCTCTCCTCTCCAAACCATCCCACTGTCTTGTTTCTACGGTAACACACTTTAACAGAGAGACAAACTGAGACAGTCCTCTCCTCTCCAAACCATCCCACTGTCTTGTTTCTACGGTAACACACTTTAACAGAGAGACAAACCGAGACAGTCCTCTCATCTCCAAACCATCCCACTGTCTTGTTTCTACGGTAACACACTTTAACAGAGAGACAAACTGAGACAGTCCTCTCCAAACCATCCCACTGTCTTGTTTCTACGGTAACACACTTTAACAGAGAGACAAACTGAGACAGTCCTCTCCTCTCCAAACCATCCCACTGTCTTGTTTCTACGGTAACACACTTTAACAGAGAGACAAACTGAGACAGTCCTCTCCTCTCCAAACCATCCCACTGTCTTGATTCTACGGTAACACACTTTAACAGAGAGACAAACCGAGACAGTCCTCTCCTCTCCAAACCATCCCACTGTCTTGTTTCTACGGTAACACACTTTAACAGAGAGACAAACCGAGACAGTCCTCTCCTCTCCAAACCATCCCACTGTCTTGTTTCTACGGTAACACACTTTAACAGAGAGACAAACTGAGACAGTCCTCTCCTCTCCAAACCATCATCAGAGTGTCTGAGACAGTCCCCTCCTCACCTTAGTTTGCTGTTGATCTGCAGGGCCTTGGCCAGCATCAGAGTGTCTGAGACAGTCCCCTCCTCACCTTAGTTTGCTGTTGATCTGCAGGGCCTTGGCCAGCATCAGAGTGTCTGAGACAGTCCTCTCCTCACCTTAGTTTGCTGTTGATCTGCAGGGCCTTGGCCAGCATCAGAGTGTCTGAGACAGTCCTCTCCTCACCTTAGTTTGCTGTTGATCTGCAGGGCCTTGGCCAGCATCTTAGCCCCCATGTCTCCCATGGCGTTCCCACTGATATCCACCCTGGTCAGACTGGTGTTGCTGCCCAGAGCATTCAGCACAATGGTCAGGTCCGTCTTCAGCTTAGAGTCAGCCAGGGACAGAGACGTCAGGGGCTGCAGGGGGACAAAGAATACTCAATCATTCATTCAATAAATCAATGTATTTATATAGCCCTTTTACATCAGCTGAGCTTTTACAGTAACCCAGCCTAAACCCTAACCATTTTACAGTAACCTCAGCCTAAACCCTAACCCTTTTACAGTAACCTAGCCTAAAACCTAACCATTTTACAGTAACCTCAGCCTAAACCCTAACCCTTTTACAGTAACCTAGCCTAAACCCTAACCCTTTTACAGTAACCTCAGCCTAAACCCTAACCCTTTTACAG
>NW_025746186.1:2500-150959 GCF_021184085.1 Oncorhynchus gorbuscha | reverse complement strand
ACTGATGGTCTGGTTACCTCTATCTTACTGATGGTCTGGTTACCTCTATCTTACTGATGGTCTGGTTACCTCTATCTTACTGATGGTCTGGTTACCTCTATCTTACTGATGGTCTGGTTACCTCTATCTTACTGATGGTCTGGTTACCTCTATCTTACTGATGGTCTGGTTACCTCTATCTTACTGATGGTCTGGTTACCTCTATCTTACTGATGGTCTGGTTACCTCTATCTTACTGATGGTCTGGTTACCTCTATCTTACTGATGGTCTGGTTACCTCTATCTTACTGATGGTCTGGTTACCTCTATCTTACTGATGGTCTGGTTACCTCTATCTTACTGATGGTCTGGTTACCTCTATCTTACTGATGGTCTGGTTACCTCTATCTTACTGATGGTCTGGTTACCTCTATCTTACTGATGGTCTGGTTACCTCTATCTTACTGATGGTCTGGTTACCTCTATCTTACTGATGGTCTGGTTACCTCTATCTTACTGATGGTCTGGTTACCTCTATCTTACTGATGGGCTGGTTACCTCTATCTTACTGATGGTCTGGTTACCTCTATCTTACTGATGGTCTGGTTACCTCTATCTACTGATGGTCTGTTACTCTATCTTACTGATGGTCTGGTTACCTCTATCTTACTGATGGTCTGGTTAAATTTCTATCTTACTGATGGTCTGGTTACTCTATCTTACTGATGGTCTGGTTACCTCTATCTTACTGATGGTCTGGTTACCTCTATCTTACTGATGGTCTGGTTACCTCTATCTTACTGATGGTCTGGTTACCTCTATCTTACTGATGGTCTGGTTACCTCTATCTTACTGATGGTCTGGTTACCTCTATCTTACTGATGGTCTGGTTACCTCTATCTTACTGATGGTCTGTTACCTCTATCTTACTGATGGTCTGGTTACCTCTATCTTACTGATGGTCTACTTTTACTTACTGATGGTCTATCTTACCGATGGTCTGGTTACCTCTATCTTACTGATGGTCTGGTTACCTCTATCTTACTGATGGTCTGGTTACCTCTATCTTACTGATGGTCTGGTTACCTCTATCTTACTGATGGTCTGGTTACCTCTATCTTACTGATGGTCTGGTTACCTCTATCTTACTGATGGTCTGGTTGCCTCTATCTTACTGATGGTCTGGTTACCTCTATCTTACTGATGGTCTGGTTACCTCTATCTTACTGATGGTCTGGTTACTCTATCTTACTGATGGTCTGGTTACCTCTATCTTACTGATGGTCTGGTTACCTCTATCTTACTGATGGTCTGGTTACCTCTATCTTACTGATGGTCTATCTCTATCTTACCGATGGTCTGGTTAATTTCTATCTTACTGATGGTCTGGTTACCTCTATCTTACTGATGGTCTGGTTACCTCTATCTTACTGATGGTCTGGTTACCTCTATCTTACTGATGGTCTGGTTACCTCTATCTTACTGATGGTCTGGTTACCTCTATCTTACCGATGGTCTGGTTCTCTATCTTACTGATGGTCTGGTTACCTCTGATCTTACTGATGGTCTGGTTACCTCTATCTTACTGATGGTCTGGTTACCTCTATCTTACTGATGGTCTGGTTACCTCTATCTTACTGATGGTCTGGTTACCTCTATCTTACTATGGTCTATCTTACTGATGGTCTGGTTACCTCTATCTTACTGATGGTCTGGTTATTTCTTACTTATCTTACTGATGGTCTGGTTACCTCTATCTACTGATGGTCTGGTTACCTCTATCTTACTGATGGTCTGGTTACCTCTATCTTACTGATGGTCTGGTTACCTCTATCTTACTGATGGTCTGGTTACCTCTATCTTACTGATGGTCTGGTTACCTCTATCTTACTGATGGTCTGGTTACCTCTATCTTACTGATGGTCTGGTTACCTCTATCTTACTGATGGTCTGGTTACCTCTGGCCTACTGATGGTCTGGTTCTATCTTACTGATGGTCTGGTTACCTCTATCTTTACTGATGGTCTGGTTACCTCTATCTTACTGATGGTCTGGTTACCTCTATCTTACTGATGGTCTGGTTACCTCTATCTTACTGATGGTCTGGTTACCTCTATCTTACTGATGGTCTGGTTACCTCTGGCCTACTGATGGTCTGGTTATCTCTTGCCTACTGATGGTCTGGTTATCTCTGGCTTACTGATGGTCTGTTTACCTCTGGCCTACTGATGGTCTGTTTACCTCTGGCCTACTGATGGTCTGTTTACCTCTGGCTTACTGATGGTCTGGTTACTCTATCTTACTGATGGTCTGGTTACCTCTATCCTACTGATGGTCTGTTTACCTCTATCTTACTGATGGTCTGTTTACCTCTATCTTACTGATGGTCTGTTTACCTCTATCTTACTGATGGTCTGGTTACCTCTATCTTACTGATGGTCTGGTTACCTCTATCTTACTGATGGTCTGGTTACCTCTATCTTACTGATGGTCTGGTTACCTCTATCTTACTTACTGATGGTCTGGTTACCTCTATCTTACTGATGGTCTGGTTACCTCTATCTTACTGATGGTCTGGTTACCTCTATCTTACTGATGGTCTGGTTACCTCTATCTTACTGATGGTCTGGTTACCTCTATCTTACTGATGGTCTGGTTACCTCTATCTTACTGATGGTCTGGTTACCTCTATCTTACTGATGGTCTGGTTACCTCTATCTTACTGATGGTCTGGTTACCTCTATCTTACTGATGGTCTGGTTACCTCTATCTTACTGATGGTCTGGTTACCGATGGTCTGGTTATCTATTACTGATGGTCTGGTTACCTCTATCTTACTGATGGTCTGGTTACCTCTATCTTACTGATGGTCTGGTTACCTCTATCTTACTGATGGTCTGGTTACCTCTATCTTACTGATGGTCTGGTTACCTCTATCTTACTGATGGTCTGGTTACCTCTATCTTACTGATGGTCTGGGTTACCTCTATCTTACTGATGGTCTGGTTACCTCTATCTTACTGACCTCTATCTTACTGATGGTCTGGTTACCTCTATCTTACTGATGGTCTGGTTACCTCTATCTTACTGATGGTCTGGTTACCTCTATCTTACTGATGGTCTGGTTACCTCTATCTTACTGATGGTCTGGTTACCTCTATCTTACTGATGGTCTGGTTACCTCTATCTTACTGATGGTCTGGTTACCTCTATCTTACTGATGGTCTGGTTACCTCTATCTTACTGATGGTCTGGTTACCTCTATCTTACTGATGGTCTGGTTACCTCTATCTTACTGATGGTCTGGTTACCTCTATCTTACTGATGGTCTGGTTACCTCTATCTTACTGATGGTCTGGTTACCTCTATCTTACTGATGGTCTGGTTACCTCTATCTTACTGATGGTCTGGTTACCTCTATCTTACTGATGGTCTGGTTACCTCTATCTTACTGATGGTCTGGTTACCTCTATCTTACTGATGGTCTGGTTACCTCTATCTTACTGATGGTCTGGTTACCTCTATCTTACTGATGGTCTGGTTACCTCTATCTTACTGATGGTCTGGTTACCTCTATCTTACTGATGGTCTGGTTACCTCTATCTTACTGATGGTCTGGTTACCTCTATCTTACTGATGGTCTGGTTACCTCTATCTTACTGATGGTCTGGTTACCTCTATCTTACTGATGGTCTGGTTACCTCTATCTTACTGATGGTCTGGTTACCTCTATCTTACTGATGGTCTGGTTCTCTATCTTATGATGGTCTGGTTACCTCTATCTTACTGATGGTCTGGTTACCTCTATCTTACTGATGGTCTGGTTACCTCTATCTTACTGATGGTCTGGTTACCTCTATCTTACTGATGGTCTGGTTACCTCTATCTTACTGATGGTCTGGTTACCTCTATCTTACTGATGGTCTGGTTACCTCTATCTTACTGATGGTCTGGTTACCTCTATCTTACTGATGGTCTGGTTACCTCTATCTTACTGATGGTCTGGTTACCTCTATCTTACTGATGGTCTGGTTACCTCTATCTTACTGATGGTCTGGTTACCTCTATCTTACTGATGGTCTGGTTACCTCTATCTTACTGATGGTCTGGTTACCTCTATCTTACTGATGGTCTGGTTACCTCTATCTTACTGATGGTCTGGTTACCTCTATCTTACTGATGGTCTGGTTACCTCTATCTTACTGATGGTCTGGTTACCTCTATCTTACTGATGGTCTGGTTACCTCTATCTTACTGATGGTCTGGTTACCTCTATCTTACTGATGGTCTGGTTACCTCTATCTTACTGATGGTCTGGTTACCTCTATCTTACTGATGGTCTGGTTACCTCTATCTTACTGATGGTCTGGTTACCTCTATCTTACTGATGGTCTGGTTACCTCTATCTTACTGATGGTCTGGTTACCTCTATCTTACTGATGGTCTGGTTACCTCTATCTTACTGATGGTCTGGTTACCTCTATCTTACTGATGGTCTGGTTACCTCTATCTTACTGATGGTCTGGTTACCTCTATCTTACTGATGGTCTGGTTACCTCTATCTTACTGATGGTCTGGTTACCTCTATCTTACTGATGGTCTGGTTACCTCTATCTTACTGATGGTCTGGTTACCTCTATCTTACTGATGGTCTGGTTACCTCTATCTTACTGATGGTCTGGTTACCTCTATCTTACTGATGGTCTGGTTATCTCTATCTTACTGATGGTCTGGTTACCTCTATCTTACTGATGGTCTGGTTACCTCTATCTTACTGATGGTCTGGTTACCTCTATCTCTTACTGATGGTCTGGTTACCTCTATCTTACTGATGGTCTGGTTACCTCTATCTTACTGATGGTCTGGTTACCTCTATCTTACTGATGGTCTGGTTACCTCTATCTTACTGATGGTCTGGTTACCTCTATCTTACTGATGGTCTGGTTACCTCTATCTTACTGATGGTCTGGTTACCTCTATCTTACTGATGGTCTGGTTACCTCTATCTTACTGATGGTCTGGTTACCTCTATCTTACTGATGGTCTGGTTACCTCTATCTTACTGATGGTCTGGTTACCTCTATCTTACTGATGGTCTGGTTACCTCTATCTTACTGATGGTCTGGTTACCTCTATCTTACTGATGGTCTGGTTACCTCTATCTTACTGATGGTCTGGTTACCTCTATCTTACTGATGGTCTGGTTACCTCTATCTTACTGATGGTCTGATGGTCTGGTTACCTCTATCTTACTGATGGTCTGGTTACCTCTATCTTACTGATGGTCTGGTTACCTCTATCTTACTGATGGTCTGGTTACCTCTATCTTACTGATGGTCTGGTTACCTCTATCTTACTGATGGTCTGGTTACCTCTAGTTACCTATATCTTAATGATGGTCTGGTTACCTCTGGCCTACTGATGGTCTGGTTACCTCTATCTTACTGATGGTCTGGTTACCTCTATCTTACTGATGGTCTGGTTACCTCTATCTTACTGATGGTCTGGTTACCTCTATCTTACTGATGGTCTGGTTACCTCTATCTTACTGATGGTCTGGTTACCTCTATCTTACTGATGGTCTGGTTACCTCTATCTTACTGATGGTCTGGTTACCTCTATCTTACTGATGGTCTGGTTACCTCTATCTTACTGATGGTCTGGTTACCTCTATCTTACTGATGGTCTGGTTACCTCTATCTTACTGATGGTCTGGTTACCTCTATCTTACTGATGGTCTGGTTACCTCTATCTTACTGATGGTCTGGTTACCTCTATCTTACTGATGGTCTGGTTACCTCTATCTTACTGATGGTCTGGTTACCTCTATCTTACTGATCTGGTTACCTCTATCTTACTGATGGTCTGGTTACCTCTATCTTACTGATGGTCTGGTTACCTCTATCTTACTGATGGTCTGGTTACCTCTATCTTACTGATGGTCTGGTTACCTCTATCTTGATGGTCTGGTTACCTCTATCTTACTGATGGTCTGGTTACCTCTATCTTACTGATGGTCTGGTTACCTCTATCTTACTGATGGTCTGGTTACCTCTATCTTACTGATGGTCTGGTTACCTCTATCTTACTGATGGTCTGGTTACCTCTATCTTACTGATGGTCTGGTTACCTCTATCTTACTGATGGTCTGGTTACCTCTATCTTACTGATGGTCTGGTTACCTCTATCTTACTGATGGTCTGGTTACCTCTATCTTACTGATGGTCTGGTTACCTCTATCTTACTGATGGTCTGGTTACCTCTATCTTACTGATGGTCTGGTTACCTCTATCTTACTGATGGTCTGGTTACCTCTATCTTACTGATGGTCTGGTTACCTCTATCTTACTGATGGTCTGGTTACCTCTATCTTACTGATGGTCTGGTTACCTCTATCTGATGGTCTGGTTACCTCTATCTTACTGATGGTCTGGTTACCTCTATCTTACTGATGGTCTGGTTACCTCTATCTTACTGATGGTCTGGTTACCTCTATCTTACTGATGGTCTGGTTACCTCTATCTTACTGATGGTCTACCTCTATCTTACTGATGGTTACCTCTATCTTACTGATGGTCTGGTTACCTCTATCTTACTGATGGTCTGTTACCTCTATCTTACTGATGGTTACCTCTATCTTACTGATGGTCTGGTTACCTCTATCTTACTGATGGTCTGGTTACCTCTATCTTACTGATGGTCTGGTTACCTCTATCTTACTGATGGTCTGGTTACCTCTATCTTACTGATGGTCTGGTTACCTCTATCTTACTGATGGTCTGGTTACCTCTATCTTACTGATGGTCTGGTTACCTCTATCTTACTGATGGTCTGGTTATCTATCTTACTGATGGTCTGGTTACCTCTATCTTACTGATGGTCTGGTTACCTCTATCTTACTGATGGTCTGGTTACCTCTATCTTACTGATGGTCTGGTTACCTCTATCTTACTGATGGTCTGGTTACCTCTATCTTACTGATGGTCTGGTTACCTCTATCTTACTGATGGTCTGGTTACCTCTATCTTACTGATGGTCTGGTTACCTCTATCTTACTGATGGTCTGGTTACCTCTATCTTACTGATGGTCTGGTTACCTCTATCTTACTGATGGTCTGGTTACCTCTATCTTACTGATGGTCTATCTTACTGATGGTCTGGTTACCTCTATCTTACTGATGGTCTGGTTACCTCTATCTTACTGATGGTCTGGTTACCTCTATCTTACTGATGGTCTGGTTACCTCTATCTTACTGATGGTCTGGTTACCTCTATCTTACTGATGGTCTGGTTACCTCTATCTTACTGATGGTCTGGTTACCTCTATCTTACTGATGGTCTGGTTACCTCTATCTTACTGATGGTCTGGTTATCTCTGATATCTTATCTGATGGTCTGGTTACCTCTATCTTACTGATGGTCTGGTTACCTCTATCTTACTGATGGTCTGGTTACCTCTATCTTATCTTACTGATGGTCTGGTTACCTCTATCTTACTGATGGTCTGGTTACCTCTATCTTACTGATGGTCTGGTTACCTCTATCTTACTGATGGTCTGGTTACCTCTATCTTACTGATGGTCTGGTTACCTCTATCTTACTGATGGTCTGGTTACCTCTATCTTACTGATGGTCTGGTTACCTCTATCTTACTGATGGTCTGGTTACCTCTATCTTACTGATGGTCTGGTTACCTCTATCTTACTGATGGTCTGGTTACCTCTATCTTACTGATGGTCTGGTTACCTCTGGCCTACTGATGGTCTGGTTACCTCTATCTTACTGATGGTCTGGTTACCTCTATCTTACTGATGGTCTGGTTACCTCTATCTTACTGATGGTCTGGTTACCTCTATCTTACTGATGGTCTGGTTACCTCTATCTTACTGATGGTCTGGTTACCTCTATCTTACTGATGGTCTGGTTACCTCTGGCCTACTGATGGTCTGGTTACCTCTATCTTACTGATGGTCTGGTTACCTCTGGCTTACTGATGGTCTGTTTACCTCTGGCCTACTGATGGTCTGTTTACCTCTGGCCTACTGATGGTCTGTTTACCTCTGGCCTACTGATGGTCTGTTTACCTCTGGCCTACTGATGGTCTGGTTATCTCTGGCCTACTGATGGTCTGTTTACCTCTGGCCTACTGATGGTCTGTTTACCTCTGGCCTACTGATGGTCTGTTTACCTCTGGCCTACTGATGGTCTGTTTACCTCTGGCCTACTGATGGTCTGTTTACCTCTATCTTACTGATGGTCTGGTTACCTCCTACTGATGGTCTGTTTACCTCTGGCCTACTGATGGTCTGGTTACCTCTGGCCTACTGATGGTCTGTTTACCTCTATCTTACTGATGGTCTGGTTACCTCTATCTTACTGATGGTCTGGTTACCTCTATCTTACTGATGGTCTGGTTACCTCTATCTTACTGATGGTCTGGTTACCTCTATCTTACCGATGGTCTGGTTACCTCTATCTTACTGATGGTCTGGTTACCTCTATCTTACTGATGGTCTGGTTACCTCTATCTTACTGATGGTCTGGTTACCTCTATCTTACTGATGGTCTGGTTACCTCTATCTTACTGATGGTCTGGTTACCTCTATCTTACTGATGGTCTGGTTACCTCTATCTTACTGATGGTCTGGTTACCTCTATCTTACTGATGGTCTGGTTACCTCTATCTTACTGATGGTCTGGTTACCTCTATCTTACTGATGGTCTGGTTACCTCTATCTTACTGATGGTCTGGTTACCTCTATCTTACTGATGGTCTGGTTACCTCTATCTTACTGATGGTCTGGTTACCTCTATCTTACTGATGGTCTGGTTACCTCTATCTTACTGATGGTCTGGTTACCTCTATCTTACTGATGGTCTGGTTACCTCTATCTTACTGATGGTCTGGTTACCTCTATCTTACTGATGGTCTGGTTACCTCTATCTTACTGATGGTCTGGTTACCTCTATCTTGATGGTCTGGTTACCTCTATCTTACTGATGGTCTGGTTACCTCTATCTTATCTACTGATGGTCTGGTTACCTCTATCTTACTGATGGTCTGGTTACCTCTATCTTACTGATGGTCTGGTTACCTCTATCTTACTGATGGTCTGGTTACCTCTATCTTACTGATGGTCTGGTTACCTCTATCTTACTGATGGTCTGGTTACCTCTATCTTACTGATGGTCTGGTTACCTCTATCTTACTGATGGTCTGGTTACCTCTATCTTACTGATGGTCTGGTTACCTCTATCTTACTGATGGTCTGGTTACCTCTATCTTACTGATGGTCTGGTTACCTCTATCTTGATGGTCTGGTTACCTCTATCTTACTGATACCTCTATCTTACTGATGGTCTGGTTACCTCTATCTTACTGATGGTCTGGTTACCTCTATCTTACTGATGGTCTGGTTACCTCTATCTTACTGATGGTCTGGTTACCTCTATCTTACTGATGGTCTGGTTACCTCTATCTTACCGATGGTCTGGTTACCTCTATCTTACTGATGGTCTGGTTACCTCTATCTTACTGATGGTCTGGTTACCTCTATCTTACTGATGGTCTGGTTACCTCTATCTTACTGATGGTCTGGTTACCTCTATCTTACTGATGGTCTGGTTACCTCTATCTTACTGATGGTCTGGTTACCTCTATCTTACTGATGGTCTGGTTACCTCTATCTTACTGATGGTCTGGTTACCTCTAGTTACCTCTATCTTACTGATGGTCTGGTTACCTCTATCTTACTGATGGTCTGGTTACCTCTATCTTACTGATGGTCTGGTTACCTCTATCTTACTGATGGTCTGGTTACCTCTATCTTACTGATGGTCTGGTTACCTCTATCTTACTGATGGTCTGGTTACCTCTATCTTACTGATGGTCTGGTTACCTCTATCTTACTGATGGTCTGGTTACCTCTATCTTACTGATGGTCTGGTTACCTCTATCTTACTGATGGTCTGGTTACCTCTATCTTACTGATGGTCTGGTTACCTCTATCTTACTGATGGTCTGGTTACCTCTATCTTACTGATGGTCTGGTTACCTCTATCTTACTGATGGGTCTATCTGATGGTTACCTCTATCTTACTGATGGTCTGGTTACCTCTATCTTACTGATGGTCTGGTTACCTCTATCTTACTGATGGTCTGGTTACCTCTATCTTACTGATGGTCTGTTACCTCTATCTTACCGATGGTCTGGTTACCTCTATCTTACTGATGGTCTGGTTACCTCTATCTTACTGATGGTCTGGTTACCTCTATCTTACTGATGGTCTGGTTACCTCTATCTTACTGATGGTCTGGTTACCTCTATCTTACTGATGGTCTGGTTACCTCTATCTTACTGATGGTCTGGTTACCTCTATCTTACTGATGGTCTGGTTACCTCTATCTTACTGATGGTCTGGTTACCTCTATCTTACTGATGGTCTGGTTACCTCTATCTTACTGATGGTCTGGTTACCTCTATCTTACTGATGGTCTGGTTACCTCTATCTTACTGATGGTCTGGTTACCTCTATCTTACTGATGGTCTGGTTACCTCTATCTTACTGATGGTCTGGTTACCTCTATCTTACTGATGGTCTGGTTACCTCTATCTTACTGATGGTCTGGTTACCTCTATCTTACTGATGGTCTGGTTACCTCTATCTTACTGATGGTCTGGTTACCTCTATCTTACTGATGGTCTGGTTACCTCTATCTTACTGATGGTCTGGTTACCTCTATCTTACTGATGGTCTGGTTACCTCTATCTTACTGATGGGTTACTCTATCTTCTGGGTTACTATCTCTATCTTACTGATGGTCTGGTTACCTCTATCTTACTGATGGTCTGGTTACCTCTATCTTACTGATGGTCTGGTTACCTCTATCTTACTGATGGTCTGGTTACCTCTATCTTACTGATGGTCTGGTTACCTCTATCTTACTGATGGTCTGGTTACCTCTATCTTACTGATGGTCTGGTTACCTCTATCTTACTGATGGTCTGGTTACCTCTATCTTACTGATGGTCTGGTTACCTCTATCTTACTGATGGTCTGGTTACCTCTATCTTACTGATGGTCTGGTTACCTCTATCTTACTGATGGTCTGGTTACCTCTATCTTACTGATGGTCTGGTTACCTCTATCTTACTGATGGTCTGGTTACCTCTATCTTACTGATGGTCTGGTTACCTCTATCTTACTGATGGTCTGGTTACCTCTATCTTACTGATGGTCTGGTTACCTCTATCTTACTGATGGTCTGGTTACCTCTATCTTACTGATGGTCTGGTTACCTCTATCTTACTGATGGTCTGGTTACCTCTATCTTACTGATGGTCTGGTTACCTCTATCTTACTGATGGTCTGGTTACCTCTATCTTACTGATGGTCTGGTTACCTCTATCTTACTGATGGTCTGGTTACCTCTATCTTACTGATGGTCTGGTTACCTCTATCTTACTGATGGTCTGGTTACCTCTATCTTACTGATGGTCTGGTTACCTCTATCTTACTGATGGTCTGGTTACCTCTATCTTACTGATGGTCTGGTTACCTCTATCTTACTGATGGTCTGGTTACCTCTATCTTACTGATGGTCTGGTTACCTCTATCTTACTGATGGTCTGGTTACCTCTATCTTACTGATGGTCTGGTTACCTCTATCTTACTGATGGTCTGGTTACCTCTATCTTACTGATGGTCTGGTTACCTCTATCTTACTGATGGTCTGGTTACCTCTATCTTACTGATGGTCTGGTTACCTCTATCTTACTGATGGTCTGGTTACCTCTATCTTACTGATGGTCTGGTTACCTCTATCTTACTGATGGTCTGGTTACCTCTATCTTACTGATGGTCTGGTTACCTCTATCTTACTGGTTGATGGTCTGGTTACCTCTATCTTACTGATGGTCTGGTTACCTCTATCTTCTATCTTACTGATGGTCTGGTTACCTCTATCTTACTGATGGTCTGGTTACCTCTATCTTACTGATGGTCTGGTTACCTCTATCTTACTGATGGTCTGGTTACCTCTATCTTACTGATGGTCTGGTTACCTCTATCTTACTGATGGTCTGGTTACCTCTATCTTACTGATGGTCTGGTTACCTCTATCTTACTGATGGTCTGGTTACCTCTATCTTACTGATGGTCTGGTTACCTCTATCTTACTGATGGTCTGGTTACCTCTATCTTACTGATGGTCTGGTTACCTCTATCTTACTGATGGTCTGTTACCTCTATCTTTATGGTCCTCTATCTTACTGATGGTCTGGTTACCTCTATCTTACTGATGGTCTGGTTACCTCTATCTTACTGATGGTCTGGTTACCTCTATCTTACTGATGGTCTGGTTACCTCTATCTTACTGATGGTCTGGTTACCTCTATCTTACTGATGGTCTGGTTACCTCTATCTTACTGATGGTCTGGTTACCTCTATCTTACTGATGGTCTGGTTACCTCTATCTTACTGATGGTCTGGTTACCTCTATCTTACTGATGGTCTGGTTACCTCTATCTTACTGATGGTCTGGTTACCTCTATCTTACTGATGGTCTGGTTACTCTATCTTACTGATGGTCTGGTTACTGATGGTCTGGTTACCTCTATCTTACTGATGGTCTGGTTACCTCTATCTTACTGATGGTCTGGTTACCTCTATCTGATGGTCTGGTTACCTCTATCTTACTGATGGTCTGGTTACCTCTATCTTACTGATGGTCTGGTTACCTCTATCTTACTGATGGTCTGGTTACCTCTATCTTACTGATGGTCTGGTTACCTCTATCTTACTGATGGTCTGGTTACCTCTATCTTACTGATGGTCTGGTTACCTCTATCTTACTGATGGTCTGGTTACCTCTATCTTACTGATGGTCTGGTTACCTCTATCTTACTGATGGTCTGGTTATGGTCCTCTATCTTACTGATGGTCTGGTTACCTCTATCTTACTGATGGTCTGGTTACCTCTATCTTACTGATGGTCTGGTTACCTCTATCTTACTGATGGTCTGGTTACCTCTATCTTACTGATGGTCTGGTTACCTCTATCTTACTGATGGTCTGGTTACCTCTATCTTACTGATGGTCTGGTTACCTCTATCTTACTGATGGTCTGGTTACCTCTATCTTACTGATGGTCTGGTTACCTCTATCTTACTGATGGTCTGGTTACCTCTATCTTACTGATGGTCTGGTTACCTCTATCTTACTGATGGTCTGGTTACCTCTATCTTACTGATGGTCTGGTTACCTCTATCTTACTGATGGTCTGGTTACCTCTATCTTACTGATGGTCTGGTTACCTCTATCTTACTGATGGTCTGGTTACCTGATGGTCTATCTTACTGATGGTCTGGTTACCTCTATCTTACTGATGGTCTGGTTACCTCTATCTTACTGATGGTCTGGTTACCTCTATCTTACTGATGGTCTGGTTACCTCTATCTTACTGATGGTCTGGTTACCTCTATCTTACTGATGGTCTGGTTACCTCTATCTTACTGATGGTCTGGTTACCTCTATCTTACTGATGGTCTGGTTACCTCTATCTTACTGATGGTCTGGTTACCTCTATCTTACTGATGGTCTGGTTACCTCTATCTATCCGATGGTCTGGTTACCTCTATCTTACTGATGGTCTGGTTACCTCTATCTTACTGATGGTCTGGTTACCTCTATCTTACTGATGGTCTGGTTACCTCTATCTTACTGATGGTCTGGTTACCTCTATCTTACTGATGGTCTGGTTACCTCTATCTTACTGATGGTCTGGTTACCTCTATCTTACTGATGGTCTGGTTACCTCTATCTTACTGATGGTCTGGTTACCTCTATCTTACTGATGGTCTGGTTACCTCTATCTTACTGATGGTCTGGTTACCTCTATCTTACTGATGGTCTGGTTACCTCTATCTTACTGATGGTCTGGTTACCTCTATCTTACTGATGGTCTGGTTACCTCTAGTTACCTATATCTTACTGATGGTCTGGTTACCTCTATCTTACTGATGGTCTGGTTACCTCTATCTTACTGATGGTCTGGTTACCTCTATCTTACTGATGGTCTGGTTACCTCTATCTTACTGATGGTCTGGTTACCTCTGGCCTACTGATGGTCTGGTTATCTCTGGCCTACTGATGGTCTGGTTATCTCTGGCTTACTGATGGTCTGTTTACCTCTGGCCTACTGATGGTCTGTTTACCTCTGGCCTACTGATGGTCTGTTTACCTCTGGCCTACTGATGGTCTGTTTACCTCTGGCCTACTGATGGTCTGTTTACCTCTGGCCTACTGATGGTCTGGTTATCTCTGGCCTACTGATGGTCTGTTTACCTCTGGCCTACTGATGGTCTGTTTACCTCTGGCTTAATGATGGTCTGTTTACCTCTGGCCTACTGATGGTCTGGTTACCTCTGGCCTACTGATGGTCTGTTTACCTCTATCTTACTGATGGTCTGGTTACCTCTATCTTACTGATGGTCTGGTTACCTCTATCTTACTGATGGTCTGGTTACCTCTATCTTACTGATGGTCTGGTTACCTCTATCTTACCGATGGTCTGGTTACCTCTATCTTACTATCTTATCTGATGGTCTGGTTACCTCTATCTTACTGATGGTCTGGTTACCTCTATCTTACTGATGGTCTGGTTACCTCTATCTTACTGATGGTCTGGTTACTATCTCTATCTTACTGATGGTCTGGTTACCTCTATCTTACTGATGGTCTGGTTACCTCTATCTTACTGATGGTCTGGTTACCTCTATCTTACTGATGGTCTGGTTACCTCTATCTTACTGATGGTCTGGTTACCTCTATCTTACTGATGGTCTGGTTACCTCTATCTTACTGATGGTCTGGTTACCTCTATCTTACTGATGGTCTGGTTACCTCTATCTTACTGATGGTCTGGTTACCTCTATCTTACTGATGGTCTGGTTACCTCTATCTTACTGATGGTCTGGTTACCTCTATCTTACTGATGGTCTGGTTACCTCTATCTTACTGATGGTCTGGTTACCTCTATCTTACTGATGGTCTGGTTACCTCTATCTTACTGATGGTCTGGTTACCTCTATCTTACTGATGGTCTGGTTACCTCTATCTTACTGATGGTCTGGTTACCTCTATCTTACTGATGGTCTGGTTACCTCTATCTACTGATGGTCTGGTTACCTCTATCTTCTGATGGTCTGGTTACCTCTTACTGATGGTCTATCTTACTGATGGTCTGGTTACCTCTATCTTACTGATGGTCTGGTTACCTCTATCTTACTGATGGTCTGGTTACCTCTATCTTACTGATGGTCTGGTTACCTCTATCTTACTGATGGTCTGGTTACCTTATCCACTGATGGTCTGGTTCTTATCTTACTGATGGTCTGGTTACCTCTATCTTACTGATGGTCTGGTTACCTCTATCTTACTGATGGTCTGGTTACCTCTATCTTACTGATGGTCTGGTTACCTCTATCTTACTGATGGTCTGGTTACCTCTATCTTACTGATGGTCTGGTTACCTCTATCTTACTGATGGTCTGGTTACCTCTATCTTACTGATGGTCTGGTTACCTCTATCTTACTGATGGTCTGGTTACCTCTATCTTACTGATGGTCTGGTTACCTCTATCTTACTGATGGTCTGGTTACCTCTATCTTACTGATGGTCTGGTTACCTCTATCTTACTGATGGTCTGGTTACCTCTATCTTACTGATGGTCTGGTTACCTCTATCTTACTGATGGTCTGGTTACCTCTATCTTACTGATGGTCTGGTTACCTCTATCTTACTGATGGTCTGGTTACCTCTATCTTACTGATGGTCTGGTTACCTCTATCTTACTGATGGTCTGGTTACCTCTATCTTACTGATGGGTACTGATGGTCTGGTTACCTCTATCTTACTGATGGTCTGGTTACCTCCTACTGATGGTCTGGTTCTTACTGACTGATGGTCTGGTTACCTCTATCTTACTGATGGTCTGGTTACCTCTCTACTGATGGTCTGTTTCTGGCCTACTGATGGTCTGGTTACCTCTGGCTTACTGATGGTCTGTTACCTCTATCTTACTGATGGTCTGGTTACCTCCTTACTGATGGTCTGGTTACCTCTATCTTACTGATGGTCTGGTTACCTCTATCTTACTGATGGTCTGGTTACCTCTATCTTACTGATGGTCTGGTTACCTCTATCTTACTGATGGTCTGGTTACCTCTATCTTACTGATGGTCTGGTTACCTCTATCTTACTGATGGTCTGGTTACCTCTATCTTACTGATGGTCTGGTTACCTCTATCTTACTGATGGTCTGGTTACCTCTATCTTACTGATGGTCTGGTTACCTCTATCTTACTGATGGTCTGGTTACCTCTATCTTACTGATGGTCTGGTTACCTCTATCTTACTGATGGTCTGGTTACCTCTATCTTACTGATGGTCTGGTTACCTCTATCTTACTGATGGTCTGGTTACCTCTATCTTACTGATGGTCTGGTTACCTCTATCTTACTGATGGTCTGGTTACCTCTATCTTACTGATGGTCTGGTTACCTCTATCTTACTGATGGTCTGGTTACCTCTATCTTACTGATGGTCTACCTCTATCTTACTGATGGTCTGGTTACCTCTATCTTACTGATGGTCTGGTTACCTCTATCTTACTGATGGTCTGGTTACCTCTATCTTACTGATGGTCTGGTTACCTCTATCTTACTGATGGTCTGGTTACCTCTATCTTACTGATGGTCTGGTTACCTCTATCTTACTGATGGTCTGGTTACCTCTATCTTACTGATGGTCTGGTTACCTCTATCTTACTGATGGTCTGGTTACCTCTATCTTACTGATGGTCTGGTTACCTCTATCTTACTGATGGTCTGGATTACCTCTATCTTACTGATGGTCTGGTTACCTCTATCTTACTGATGGTCTGGTTACCTCTATCTTACTGATGGTCTGGTTACCTCTATCTTACTGATGGTCTGGTTACCTCTATCTTACTGATGGTCTGGTTACCTCTATCTTACTGATGGTCTGGTTACCTCTATCTTACTGATGGTCTGGTTACCTCTATCTTACTGATGGTCTGGTTACCTCTATCTTACTGATGGTCTGGTTACCTCTATCTTACTGATGGTCTGGTTACCTCTATCTTACTGATGGTCTGGTTACCTCTATCTTACTGATGGTCTGGTTACCTCTATCTTACTGATGGTTACCTCTATCTTACTGATGGTCTGGTTACCTCTATCTTACTGATGGTCTGGTTACCTCTATCTTACTGATGGATGGTCTGGTTACCTCTATCTTACTGATGGTCTGGTTACCTCTATCTTACTGATGGTCTGGTTACCTCTATCTATTACTGATGGTCTGGTTACCTCTATCTTACTGATGGTCTGGTTACCTCTATCTTACTGATGGTCTGGTTACCTCTATCTTACTGATGGTCTGGTTACCTCTATCTTACTGATGGTCTGGTTACCTCTATCTTACTGATGGTCTGGTTACCTCTATCTTACTGATGGTCTGGTTACCTCTATCTTACTGATGGTCTGGTTACCTCTATCTTACTGATGGTCTGGTTACCTCTATCTTACTGATGGTCTGGTTACCTCTATCTTACTGATGGTCTGGTTACCTCTATCTTACTGATGGTCTGGTTACCTCTATCTTACTGATGGTCTGGTTCTCTATCTACTGATGGTCTGGTTACCTCTATCTTACTGATGGTCTGGTTACCTCTATCTTACTGATGGTCTGGTTACCTCTATCTTACTGATGGTCTGGTTACCTCTATCTTACTGATGGTCTGGTTACCTCTATCTTACTGATGGTCTGGTTACCTCTATCTTACTGATGGTCTGGTTACCTCTATCTTACTGATGGTCTGGTTACCTCTATCTTACTGATGGTCTGGTTACCTCTATCTTACTGATGGTCTGGTTACCTCTATCTTACTGATGGTCTGGTTACCTCTATCTTACTGATGGTCTGGTTACCTCTATCTTACTGATGGTCTGGTTACCTCTATCTTACTGATGGTCTGTTACCTCTATCTTTATGGTCCTCTATCTTACTGATGGTCTGGTTACCTCTATCTTACTGATGGTCTGGTTACCTCTATCTTACTGATGGTCTGGTGATGGTCTGGTTACCTCTATCTTACTGATGGTCTGGTTACCTCTATCTTACTGATGGTCTGGTTACCTCTATCTTACTGATGGTCTGGTTACCTCTATCTTACTGATGGTCTGGTTACCTCTATCTTACTGATGGTCTGGTTACCTCTATCTTACTGATGGGTTACCTCTATCTTACTGATGGTCTGGTTACCTCTATCTTACTGATGGTCTGGTTACCTCTATCTTACTGATGGTCTGGTTACCTCTATCTTACTGATGGTCTGGTTACCTCTATCTTACTGATGGTCTGGTTACCTCTATCTTACTGATGGTCTGGTTACCTCTATCTTACTGATGGTCTGGTTACCTCTATCTTACTGATGGTCTGGTTACCTCTATCTTACTGATGGTCTGGTTACCTCTATCTTACTGATGGTCTGGTTACCTCTATCTTACTGATGGTCTGGTTACCTCTATCTTACTGATGGTCTGGTTACCTCTATCTTACTGATGGTCTGGTTACCTCTATCTTACTGATGGTCTGGTTACCTCTATCTTACTGATGGTCTGGTTACCTCTATCTTACTGATGGTCTGGTACTGATGGGTTACCTCTATCTTACTGATGGTCTGGTTACCTCTATCTTACTGATGGTCTGGTTACCTCTATCTTACTGATGGTCTGGTTACCTCTATCTTACTGATGGTCTGGTTACCTCTATCTTACTGATGGTCTGGTTACCTCTATCTTACTGATGGTCTGGTTACCTCTATCTTACTGATGGTCTGGTTACCTCTATCTTACTGATGGTCTGGTTACCTCTATCTTACTGATGGTCTGGGTTACCTCTATCTTACTGATGGTCTGGTTACCTCTATCTTACTGATGGTCTGGTTACCTCTATCTTACTGATGGTCTGGTTACCTCTATCTTACTGATGGTCTGGTTACCTCTATCTTACTGATGGTCTGGTTACCTCTATCTTACTGATGGTCTGGTTACCTCTATCTTACTGATGGTCTGGTTACCTCTATCTTACTGATGGTCTGGTTACCTCTATCTTACTGATGGTCTGGTTACCTCTATCTTACTGATGGTCTGGTTACCTCTATCTTACTGATGGTCTGGTTACCTCTATCTTACTGATGGTCTGGTTACCTCTATCTTACTGATGGTCTGGTTACCTCTATCTTACTGATGGTCTGGTTACCTCTATCTTACTGATGGTCTGGTTACCTCTATCTTACTGATGGTCTGGTTACCTCTATCTTACTGATGGTCTGGTTACCTCTATCTTACTGATGGTCTGGTTACCTCTATCTTACTGATGGTCTGGTTACCTCTATCTTACTGATGGTCTGGTTACCTCTATCTTACTGATGGTCTGGTTACCTCTATCTTACTGATGGTCTGGTTACCTCTATCTTACTGATACCTCTATCTTACTGATGGTCTGGTTACCTCTATCTTACTGATGGTCTGGTTACCTCTATCTTACTGATGGTCTGGTTACCTCTATCTTACTGATGGTCTGGTTACCTCTATCTTACTGATGGTCTGGTTACCTCTATCTTACTGATGGTCTGGTTACCTCTATCTTACTGATGGTCTGGTTACCTCTATCTTACTGATGGTCTGGTTACCTCTATCTTACTGATGGTCTGGTTACCTCTATCTTACTGATGGTCTGGTTACCTCTATCTTACTGATGGTCTGGTTACCTCTATCTTACTGATGGTCTGGTTACCTCTATCTTACTGATGGTCTGGTTACCTCTATCTTACTGATGGTCTGGTTACCTCTATCTTACTGATGGTCTGGTTACCTCTATCTTACTGATGGTCTGGTTCTTATCTTACTGATGGTCTGGTTACCTCTATCTTACTGATGGTCTGGTTACCTCTATCTTACTGATGGTCTGGTTACCTCTATCTTACTGATGGTCTGGTTACCTCTATCTTACTGATGGTCTGGTTACCTCTATCTTACTGATGGTCTGGTTACTCTATCTTACTGATGGTCTGGTTACCTCTATCTTACTGATGGTCTGGTTACCTCTATCTTACTGATGGTCTGGTTACCTCTATCTTACTGATGGTCTGGTTACCTCTATCTTACTGATGGTCTGGTTACCTCTATCTTACTGATGGTCTGGTTACCTCTATCTTACTGATGGTCTGGTTACCTCTATCTTACTGATGGTCTGGTTACCTCTATCTTACTGATGGTCTGGTTACCTCTATCTTACTGATGGTCTGTTACCTCTATCTTACTGATGGTCTGGTTACCTCTATCTACTGATGGTCTGGTTACCTCTCTATCTTACTGATGGTCTGGTTCTCTATCTTACTGATGGTCTGGTTACCTCTATCTTACTGATGGTCTGGTTACCTCTATCTTACTGATGGTCTGGTTACCTCTATCTTACTGATGGTCTGGTTACCTCTATCTTACTGATGGTCTGGTTACCTCTATCTTACTGATGGTCTGGTTACCTCTATCTTACTGATGGTCTGGTTACCTCTATCTTACTGATGGTCTGGTTACCTCTATCTTACTGATGGTCTGGTTACCTCTATCTTACTGATGGTCTGGTTACCTCTATCTTACTGATGGTCTGGTTACCTCTATCTTACTGATGGTCTGGTTACCTCTATCTTACTGATGGTCTGGTTACCTCTATCTTACTGATGGTCTGGTTACCTCTATCTTACTGATGGTCTGGTTACCTCTATCTTACTGATGGTCTGGTTACCTCTATCTTACTGATGGTCTGGTTACCTCTATCTTACCGATGGTCTGGTTACCTCTATCTTACTGATGGTCTGGTTACCTCTATCTTACTGATGGTCTGGTTACCTCTATCTTACTGATGGTCTGGTTACCTCTATCTTACTGATGGTCTGGTTACCTCTATCTTACTGATGGTCTGGTTACCTCTATCTTACTGATGGTCTGGTTACCTCTATCTTACTGATGGTCTGGTTACCTCTATCTTACTGATGGTCTGGTTACCTCTCTATCTTACTGATGGTCTGGTTACCTCTATCTTACTGATGGTCTGGTTACCTCTATCTTACTGATGGTCTGGTTACCTCTATCTTACCTGGTTATCTATCTTACTGATGGTCTGGTTACCTCTATCTTACTGATGGTCTGGTTACCTCTATCTTACTGATGGTCTGGTTACCTCTATCTTACTGATGGTCTGGTTATCTCTGGCCTCTGATGGTCTGGTTACCTCTATCTTACTGATGGTCTGGTTATCTCTGGCTTACTGATGGTCTGTTTACCTCTGGCCTACTGATGGTCTGTTTACCTCTGGCCTACTGATGGTCTGTTTACCTCTGGCCTACTGATGGTCTGTTTACCTCTGGCTTACTGATGGTCTGTTTACCTCTGGCCTACTGATGGTCTGTTTACCTCTGGCTTACTGATGGTCTGGTTACCTCTAACTGATGGTCCTCTGGCCTACTGATGGTCTGGTTACCTCTGGCTTACTGATGGTCTGTTTACCTCTGGCTTACTGATGGTCTGGTTACCTCTATCTTACTGATGGTCTGGTTACCTCTATCTTACTGATGGTCTGGTTACCTCTATCTTGATGGTCTGGTTACCTCTATCTTACTGATGGTCTGGTTACCTCTATCTTACTGATGGTCTGGTTACCTCTATCTTACTGATGGTCTGGTTACCTCTATCTTACTGATGGTCTGGTTACCTCTATCTTATCTGATGGTCTGGTTACCTCTATCTTACTGATGGTCTGGTTACCTCTATCTTACTGATGGTCTGGTTACCTCTATCTTACTGATGGTCTGGTTACCTCTATCTTACTGATGGTCTGGTTACCTCTATCTTACTGATGGTCTGGTTACCTCTATCTTACTGATGGTCTGGTTACCTCTATCTTACTGATGGTCTGGTTACCTCTATCTTACTGATGGTCTGGTTACCTCTATCTTACTGATGGTCTGGTTACCTCTATCTTACTGATGGTCTGGTTCTTATCTGATGGTCTGGTTACCTCTATCTTACTGATGGTCTGGTTACCTCTATCTTACTGATGGTCTGGTTACCTCTTACTGATGGTCTGGTTCTCTATCTTACTGATGGTCTGGTTACCTCTATCTTACTGATGGTCTGGTTATCTTACTGATGGTCTGGTTACCTCTATCTTACTGATGGTCTGGTTACCTCTATCTTACTGATGGTCTGGTTACCTCTATCTTACTGATGGTCTGGTTACCTCTATCTTACTGATGGTCTGGTTACCTCTATCTTACTGATGGTCTGGTTACCTCTATCTTACTGATGGTCTGGTTACCTCTATCTTACTGATGGTCTGGTTACCTCTATCTTACTGATGGTCTGGTTACCTCTATCTTACTGATGGTCTGGTTACCTCTATCTTACTGATGGTCTGGTTACCTCTATCTTACTGATGGTCTGGTTACCTCTATCTTACTGATGGTCTGGTTACCTCTATCTTACTGATGGTCTGTTACCTCTATCTTTGATGGTCCTCTATCTTACTGATGGTCTGGTTACCTCTATCTTACTGATGGTCTGGTTACCTCTATCTTACTGATGGTCTGGTTACCTCTATCTTACTGATGGTCTGGTTACCTCTATCTTACTGATGGTCTGGTTACCTCTATCTTACTGATGGTCTGGATGGTCTGGTTACCTCTATCTTACTGATGGTCTGGTTCTCTATCTTACTGATGGTCTGGTTACCTCTATCTTACTGATGGTCTGGTTACCTCTATCTTACTGATGGTCTGGTTACTCTATCTTATCTCTATCTTACTGATGGTCTGGTTACCTCTATCTTACTGATGGTCTGGTTACCTCTATCTTACTGATGGTCTGGTTACCTCTATCTTACTGATGGTCTGGTTACCTCTATCTTACTGATGGTCTGGTTACCTCTATCTTACTGATGGTCTGGTTACCTCTATCTTACTGATGGTCTGGTTACCTCTATCTTACTGATGGTCTGGTTACCTCTATCTTACTGATGGTCTGGTTACTCTATCTATCTTACTGATGGTCTGGTTACCTCTATCTTACTGATGGTCTGGTTACCTCTATCTTACTGATGGTCTGGTTACCTCTATCTTACTGATGGGTTACCTCTATCTTCTGGTTACCTCTATCTTACTGATGGTCTGGTTACCTCTATCTTACTGATGGTCTGGTTACCTCTATCTTACTGATGGTCTGGTTACCTCTATCTTACTGATGGTCTGGTTACCTCTATCTTACTGATGGTCTGGTTACCTCTATCTTACTGATGGTCTGGTTACCTCTATCTTACTGATGGTCTGGTTACCTCTATCTTACTGATGGTCTGGTTACCTCTATCTTACTGATGGTCTGGTTACCTCTATCTTACTGATGGTCTGGTTACCTCTATCTTACTGATGGTCTGGTTACCTCTATCTTACTGATGGTCTGGTTACCTCTATCTTACTGATGGTCTGGTTACCTCTATCTTACTGATGGTCTGGTTACCTCTATCTTACTGATGGTCTGGTTACCTCTATCTTACTGATGGTCTGGTTACCTCTATCTTACTGATGGTCTGGTTACCTCTATCTTACTGATGGTCTGGTTACCTCTATCTTACTGATGGTCTGGTTACCTCTATCTTACTGATGGTCTGGTTACCTCTATCTTACTGATGGTCTGGTTACCTCTATCTTACTGATGGTCTGGTTACCTCTATCTTACTGATGGTCTGGTTACCTCTATCTTACTGATGGTCTGGTTACTCTATCTTCTATGGTCTGGTTCTTATCTACTGATGGTCTGGTTACCTCTATCTTACTGATGGTCTGGTTACCTCTATCTTACTGATGGTCTGGTTACCTCTATCTTACTGATGGTCTGGTTACCTCTATCTTACTGATGGTCTGGTTACCTCTATCTTACTGATGGTCTGGTTACCTGATGGTCTATCTTACTGATGGTCTGGTTACCTCTATCTTACTGATGGTCTGGTTACTGATGGTCTCTATCTTACTGATGGTCTGGTTACCTCTATCTTACTGATGGTCTGGTTACCTCTATCTTACTGATGGTCTGGTTACCTCTATCTTACTGATGGTCTGGTTACCTCTATCTTACTGATGGTCTGGTTACCTCTATCTTACTGATGGTCTGGTTACCTCTATCTTACTGATGGTCTGGTTACCTCTATCTTACTGATGGTCTGGTTACCTCTATCTTACTGATGGTCTGGTTACCTCTATCTTACTGATGGTCTGGTTACCTCTATCTTACTGATGGTCTGGTTACCTCTATCTTACTGATGGTCTGGTTACCTCTATCTTACTGATGGTCTGGTTACCTCTATCTTACTGATGGTCTGGTTCTCTATCTTACTGATGGTCTGGTTACCTCTATCTTACTGATGGTCTGGTTACCTCTATCTTACTGATGGTCTGGTTACCTCTATCTTACTGATGGTCTGGTTACCTCTATCTTACTGATGGTCTGGTTACCTCTATCTTACTGATGGTCTGGTTACCTCTATCTTACTGATGGTCTGGTTACCTCTATCTTACTGATGGTCTGGTTATCTTACTGATGGTCTATCTTACTGATGGTCTGGTTACCTCTATCTTACTGATGGTCTGGTTACCTCTATCTTACTGATGGTCTGGTTACCTCTATCTTACTGATGGTCTGGTTACCTCTATCTTACTGATGGTCTGGTTACCTCTATCTTACTGATGGTCTGGTTACCTCTATCTTACTGATGGTCTGGTTACCTCTATCTTACTGATGGTCTGGTTACCTCTATCTTACTGATGGTCTGGTTACCTCTATCTTACTGATGGTCTGGTTACCTCTATCTTACTGATGGTCTGGTTACCTCTATCTTACTGATGGTCTGGTTACCTCTATCTTACTGATGGTCTGGTTACCTCTATCTTACTGATGGTCTGGTTACCTCTATCTTACTGATGGTCTGGTTACCTCTATCTTACTGATGGTCTGGTTACCTCTATCTTACTGATGGTCTGGTTCTTACTGATGGTCTGGTTACCTCTATCTTACTGATGGTCTGGTTACCTCTATCTTACTGATGGTCTGGTTACCTCTATCTTACTGATGGTCTGGTTACCTCTATCTTACTGATGGTCTGGTTACCTCTATCTTACTGATGGTCTGGTTACTATCTTACTGATGGTCTGGTTACCTCTATCTTACTGATGGTCTGGTTACCTCTATCTTACTGATGGTCTGGTTACCTCTATCTTACTGATGGTCTGGTTACCTCTATCTTACTGATGGTCTGGTTACCTCTATCTTACTGATGGTCTGGTTACCTCTATCTTACTGATGGTCTGGTTACCTCTATCTTACTGATGGTCTGGTTACCTCTATCTTACTGATGGTCTGGTTACCTCTATCTTACGATGGTCTGGTTGATGGTCCTCTATCTTACTGATGGTCTGGTTACCTCTATCTTACTGATGGTCTGGTTACCTCTATCTTACTGATGGTCTGGTCTGATGGGTTACCTCTATCTTACTGATGGTCTGGTTACCTCTATCTTACTGATGGTCTGGTTACCTCTATCTTACTGATGGTCTGGTTACCTCTATCTTACTGATGGTCTGGTTACCTCTATCTTACTGATGGTCTGGTTACCTCTATCTTACTGATGGTCTGGTTACCTCTATCTTACTGATGGTCTGGTTACCTCTATCTTACTGATGGTCTGGTTACCTCTATCTTACTGATGGTCTGGTTACCTCTATCTTACTGATGGTCTGGTTACCTCTATCTTACTGATGGTCTGGTTACCTCTATCTTACTGATGGTCTGGTTACCTCTATCTTACTGATGGTCTGGTTACCTCTATCTTACTGATGGTCTGGTTACCTCTATCTTACTGATGGTCTGGTTACCTCTATCTTACTGATGGTCTGGTTACCTCTATCTTACTGATGGTCTGGTTACCTCTATCTTACTGATGGTCTGGTTACCTCTATCTTACTGATGGTCTGGTTACCTCTATCTTACTGATGGTCTGGTTACCTCTATCTTACTGATGGTCTGGTTACCTCTATCTTACTGATGGTCTGGTTACCTCTATCTTACTGATGGTCTGGTTACCTCTATCTTACTGATGGTCTGGTTACCTTATCTTACTGATGGTCTGGTTCTCTACTGATGGTCTGGTTACCTCTATCTTACTGATGGTCTGGTTACCTCTATCTTACTGATGGTCTGGTTACTATCTTCTATCTTATCTTACTGATGGTCTGGTTACCTCTATCTTACTGATGGTCTGGTTACCTCTATCTTACTGATGGTCTGGTTACCTCTATCTTACTGATGGTCTGGTTACCTCTATCTTACTGATGGTCTGGTTACCTCTATCTTACTGATGGTCTGGTTACCTCTATCTTACTGATGGTCTGGTTACCTCTATCTTACTGATGGTCTGGTTACCTCTATCTTACTGATGGTCTGGTTACCTCTATCTTACTGATGGTCTGGTTACCTCTATCTTACTGATGGTCTGGTTACCTCTATCTTACTGATGGTCTGGTTACCTCTATCTTACTGATGGTATCTATCTTACTGATGGTCTGGTTACCTCTATCTTACTGATGGTCTGGTCTATCTTACTGATGGTCTGGTTACCTCTATCTTACTGATGGTCTGGTTACCTCTATCTTACTGATGGTCTGGTTACCTCTATCTTACTGATGGTCTGGTTACCTCTATCTTACTGATGGTCTGGTTACCTCTATCTTACTGATGGTCTGGTCTATCTTACTGATGGTCTGGTTCTCTATCTTACTGATGGTCTGGTTACCTCTATCTTACTGATGGTCTGGTTACCTCTATCTTACTGATGGTCTGGTTACCTCTATCTTACTGATGGTCTGGTTACCTCTATCTTACTGATGGTCTGGTTACCTCTATCTTACTGATGGTCTGGTTACCTCTATCTTACTGATGGTCTGGTTACTCTATCTGATCTTATCTGATGGTCTGGTTACCTCTATCTTACTGATGGTCTGGTTACCTCTATCTTACTGATGGTCTGGTTACCTCTATCTGATGGTCTGGTTACCTCTATCTTACTGATGGTCTGGTTACCTCTATCTTACTGATGGTCTGGTTACCTCTATCTTACTGATGGTCTGGTTACCTCTATCTTACTGATGGTCTGGTTACCTCTATCTTACTGATGGTCTGGTTACCTCTATCTTACTGATGGTCTGGTTACCTCTATCTTACTGATGGTCTGGTTACCTCTATCTTACTGATGGTCTGGTTACCTCTATCTTACTGATGGTCTGGTTACCTCTATCTTACTGATGGTCTGGTTACCTCTATCTTACTGATGGTCTGGTTACCTCTATCTTACTGATGGTCTGGTTACTCTCTATCTTACTGATGGTCTGGTTACCTCTATCTTACTGATGGTCTGGTTACCTCTATCTTACTGATGGTCTGGTTACCTCTATCTTACTGATGGTCTGGTTACCTCTATCTTACTGATGGTCTGGTTACCTCTATCTTACTGATGGTCTGGTTACCTCTATCTTACTGATGGTCTGGTTACCTCTATCTTACTGATGGTCTGGTTACCTCTATCTTACTGATGGTCTGGTTACCTCTATCTTACTGATGGTCTGGTTACCTCTATCTTACTGATGGTCTGGTTACCTCTATCTTACTGATGGTCTGGTTACCTCTATCTTACTGATGGTCTGGTTACCTCTATCTTACTGATGGTCTGGTTACCTCTATCTTACTGATGGTCTGGCCTACTGATGGTCTGGTTACCTCTATCTTACTGATGGTCTGGTTACCTCTATCTTACTGATGGTCTGTTTACCTCTATCCTACTGATGGTCTGGTTTACTGATGGTCTGGCCTATCTTACTGATGGTCTGTTTACCTCTATCTTACTGATGGTCTGGTTACCTCTATCTTACTGATGGTCTGTTTACCTGATGGTCTGGCTATCTTACTGATGGTCTGGTTACCTCTATCTTACTGATGGTCTGTTTACCTCTATCTTACTGATGGTCTGGTTACCTCTATCTTACTGATGGTCTGGTTACCTCTATCTTACTGATGGTCTGGTTACCTCTATCTTACTGATGGTCTGGTTACCTCTATCTTACTGATGGTCTGGTTACCTCTATCTTACTGATGGTCTGGTTACCTCTATCTTACTGATGGTCTGGTTACCTCTATCTTACTGATGGTCTGGTTACCTCTATCTTACTGATGGTCTGGTTACCTCTATCTTACTGATGGTCTGGTTACCTCTATCTTACTGATGGTCTGGTTACCTCTATCTTACTGATGGTCTGGTTACCTCTATCTTACTGATGGTCTGGTTACCTCTATCTTACTGATGGTCTGGTTACCTCTATCTTACTGATGGTCTGGTTACCTCTATCTTACTGATGGTCTGGTTACCTCTATCTTACTGATGGTCTGGTTACCTCTATCTTACTGATGGTCTGGTTACCTCTATCTTACTGATGGTCTGGTTACCTCTATCTTACTGATGGTCTGGTTACCTCTATCTTACTGATGGTCTGGTTCTTACTTACTGATGGTCTGGTTACCTCTATCTTACTGATGGTCTGGTTACCTCTATCTTACTGATGGTCTGGTTACCTCTATCTTACTGATGGTCTGGTTATCTTACTGATGGTCTGGTTATCTATCTTACTGATGGTCTGGTTACCTCTATCTTACTGATGGTCTACCTCTATCTTACCTACTGATCTTACTGATGGTCTGGTTACCTCTATCTTACTGATGGTCTGGTTACCTCTATCTTACTGATGGTCTGGTTACCTCTATCTTACTGATGGTCTGGTTACCTCTATCTTACTGATGGTCTGGTTACCTCTATCTTACTGATGGTCTGGTTACCTCTATCTTACTGATGGTCTGGTTACCTCTATCTTACTGATGGTCTGGTTACCTCTATCTTACTGATGGTCTGGTTACCTCTATCTTACTGATGGTCTGGTTACCTCTATCTTACTGATGGTCTGGTTACCTCTATCTTACTGATGGTCTGGTTACCTCTATCTTACTGATGGTCTGGTTACCTCTATCTTACTGATGGTCTGGTTACCTCTATCTTACTGATGGTCTGGTTACCTCTATCTTACTGATGGTCTGGTTACCTCTATCTTACTGATGGTCTGGTTACCTCTATCTTACTGATGGTCTGGTTACCTCTATCTTACTGATGGTCTGGTTACCTCTATCTTACTGATGGTCTGGTTACCTCTATCTTACTGATGGTCTGGTTACCTCTATCTTACTGATGGTCTGGTTACCTCTATCTTACTGATGGATGGTCTGATGGTCTGGTTACCTCTATCTTACTGATGGTCTGGTTACCTCTATCTTACTGATGGTCTGGTTACCTCTATCTTACTGATGGTCTGGTTACCTCTATCTTACTGATGGTCTGGTTACCTCTATCTTACTGATGGTCTGGTTACCTCTATCTTACTGATGGTCTGGTTACCTCTATCTTACTGATGGTCTGGTTACTCTATCTTACTGATGGTCTTACTGATGGTCTGGTTACCTCTATCTTACTGATGGTCTGGTTACCTCTATCTTACTGATGGTCTGGTTACCTCTATCTTACTGATGGTCTGGTTACCTCTATCTTACTGATGGTCTGGTTACCTCTATCTTACTGATGGTCTGGTTACTGATGGTCTGGTTACCTCTATCTTACTGATGGTCTGGTTACCTCTATCTTACTGATGGTCTGGTTACCTCTATCTTGATGATGGTCTGGTTACTCTATCTTACTGATGGTCTGGTTCTCTATCTTGATGGTCTGGTTACCTCTATCTTACTGATGGTCTGGTTACCTCTATCTTACTGATGGTCTGGTTACCTCTATCTTACTGATGGTCTGGTTACCTCTATCTTACTGATGGTCTGGTTACCTCTATCTTACTGATGGTCTGGTTACCTCTATCTTACTGATGGTCTGGTTACCTCTATCTTACTGATGGTCTGGTTACCTCTATCTTACTGATGGTCTGGTTACCTCTATCTTACTGATGGTCTGGTTACCTCTATCTTACTGATGGTCTGGTTACCTCTATCTTACTGATGGTCTGGTTACCTCTATCTTACTGATGGTCTGGTTACCTCTATCTTACTGATGGTCTGGTTACCTCTATCTTACTGATGGTCTGGTTACCTCTATCTTACTGATGGTCTGGTTTCTATCTTACTGATGGTCTGGTTACCTCTATCTTACTGATGGTCTGGTTACCTCTATCTTACTGATGGTCTGGTTACCTCTATCTTACTGATGGTCTGGTTACTATCTTACTATCTTACTGATGGTCTGATGGTCTGGTTACCTCTATCTTACTGATGGTCTGGTTACCTCTATCTTACTGATGGTCTGGTTACCTCTATCTTACTGATGGTCTGGTTACCTCTATCTTACTGATGGTCTGGTTACCTCTATCTTACTGATGGTCTGGTTACCTCTATCTTACTGATGGTCTGGTTACCTCTATCTTACTGATGGTCTGGTTACCTCTATCTTACTGATGGTCTGGTTACCTCTATCTTACTGATGGTCTGGTTACCTCTATCTACTGATGGTCTGGTTACCTCTGGCCTACTGATGGTCTGGTTCTCTATCTACTGATGGTCTGGTTACCTCTATCTTACTGATGGTCTGGTTACCTCTATCTTACTGATGGTCTGGTTACCTCTATCTTACTGATGGTCTGGTTACCTCTATCTTACTGATGGTCTGGTTACCTCTATCTTACTGATGGTCTGGTTACCTCTATCTTACTGATGGTCTGGTTACCTCTATCTTACTGATGGTCTGGTTACCTCTATCTTACTGATGGTCTGGTTACCTCTAACTGATGGTCTGGTGGATGGTCTGGTTACCTCTATCTTACTGATGGTCTGGTTACCTCTATCTTACTGATGGTCTGGTTACCTCTATCTTACTGATGGTCTGGTTACCTCTATCTTACTGATGGTCTGGTTACCTCTATCTTACTGATGGTCTGGTTACCTCTATCTTACTGATGGTCTGGTTACCTCTATCTTACTGATGGTCTGGTTACCTCTATCTTACTGATGGTCTGGTTACCTCTATCTTACTGATGGTCTGGTTACCTCTATCTTACTGATGGTCTGGTTATCTTACTGATGGTCTATCTTACTGATGGTCTGGTTACCTCTATCTTACTGATGGTCTGGTTACCTCTATCTTACTGATGGTCTGGTTACCTCTATCTTACTGATGGTCTGGTTACCTCTATCTTACTGATGGTCTGGTTACCTCTATCTTACTGATGGTCTGGTTACCTCTATCTTACTGATGGTCTGGTTACCTCTATCTTACTGATGGTCTGGTTACCTCTATCTTACTGATGGTCTGGTTACCTCTATCTTACTGATGGTCTGGTTACCTCTATCTTACTGATGGTCTGGTTACCTCTATCTTACTGATGGTCTGGTTACCTGATGGTCTGGTTATCTTACTGATGGTCTGGTTACCTCTATCTTACTGATGGTCTGGTTACCTCTATCTTCTATCTTACTGATGGTCTGGTTACCTCTATCTTACTGATGGTCTATCTTACTGATGGTCTGGTTACCTCTATCTTACTGATGGTCTGGTTACCTCTATCTTACTGATGGTCTGGTTACCTCTATCTTACTGATGGTCTGGTTACCTCTATCTTACTGATGGTCTGGTTACCTCTATCTTACTGATGGTCTGGTTACCTCTATCTTACTGATGGTCTGGTTACCTCTATCTTACTGATGGTCTGGTTACCTCTATCTTACTGATGGTCTGGTTACCTCTATCTTACTGATGGTCTGGTTACCTCTATCTTACTGATGGTCTGGTTACCTCTATCTTACTGATGGTCTGGTTACCTCTATCTTACTGATGGTCTGGTTACTCTATCTTACTGATCTTATCTGATGGTCTGGTTACCTCTATCTTACTGATGGTCTGGTTACCTCTATCTTACTGATGGTCTGGTTACCTCTATCTTACTGATCTTATCTTACTGATGGTCTGGTTACCTCTATCTTACTGATGGTCTGGTTACCTCTATCTTACTGATGGATGGTCTGGTTACCTCTATCTTACTGATGGTCTGGTTACTCTATCTTACTGATGGTCTGGTTCTTATCTTACTGATGGTCTGGTTACCTCTATCTTACTGATGGTCTGGTTACCTCTATCTTACTGATGGTCTGGTTACCTCTATCTTACTGATGGTCTGGTTACCTCTATCTTACTGATGGTCTGGTTACCTCTATCTTACTGATGGTCTGGTTACCTCTATCTTACTGATGGTCTGGTTACCTCTATCTTACTGATGGTCTGGTTACCTCTATCTTACTGATGGTCTGGTTACCTCTATCTTACTGATGGTCTGGTTACCTCTATCTTACTGATGGTCTGGTTACCTCTATCTTACTGATGGTCTGGTTACCTCTATCTTACTGATGGTCTGGTTACCTCTATCTTACTGATGGTCTGGTTACTATCTCTATCTTACTGATGGTCTGGTTACCTCTATCTTACTGATGGTCTGGTTACCTCTATCTTACTGATGGTCTGGTTACCTCTATCTTACTGATGGTCTGGTTACCTCTATCTTACTGATGGTCTGGTTACCTCTATCTTACTGATGGTCTGGTTACCTCTATCTTACTGATGGTCTGGTTACCTCTATCTTACTGATGGTCTGGTTATCTTACTCTATCTTACTGATGGTCTGGTTACCTCTATCTTACTGATGGTCTGGTTACCTCTATCTTACTGATGGTCTGGTTACCTCTATCTTACTGATGGTCTGGTTACCTCTATCTTACTGATGGTCTGGTTACCTCTATCTTACTGATGGTCTGGTTACCTCTATCTTACTGATGGTCTGGTTACCTCTATCTTACTATCTTATCTTACTGATGGTCTGGTTACCTCTATCTTACTGATGGTCTGGTTACCTCTATCTTACTGATGGTCTGGTTACCTCTATCTTACTGATGGTCTGGTTACCTCTATCTTACTGATGGTCTGGTTACCTCTATCTTACTGATGGTCTGGTTACCTCTATCTTACTGATGGTCTGGTTACCTCTATCTTACTGATGGTCTATCTTACTGATGGTCTGGTTACCTCTATCTTACTGATGGTCTGGTTACCTCTATCTTACTGATGGTCTGGTTACCTCTATCTTACTGATGGTCTGGTTACCTCTATCTTACTGATGGTCTGGTTACCTCTATCTTACTGATGGTCTGGTTACCTCTATCTTACTGATGGTCTGGTTACCTCTATCTTACTGATGGTCTGGTTACCTCTATCTTACTGATGGTCTGGTTACCTCTATCTTACTGATGGTCTGGTTACCTCTATCTTACTGATGGTCTGGTTACCTCTATCTTACTGATGGTATCTTACTGATGGTCTGGTTACCTCTATCTTACTGATGGTCTGGTTACCTCTATCTTACTGATGGTCTGGTTACCTCTATCTTACCGATGGTCTGGTTACCTCTATCTTACTGATGGTCTGGTTACCTCTATCTTACTGATGGTCTGGTTACCTCTATCTTACTGATGGTCTGGTTACCTCTATCTTACTGATGGTCTGGTTACCTCTATCTTACTGATGGTCTGGTTACCTCTATCTTACTGATGGTCTGGTTACCTCTATCTTACTGATGGTCTGGTTACCTCTATCTTACTGATGGTCTGGTTACCTCTATCTTACTGATGGTCTGGTTACCTCTATCTTACTGATGGTCTGGTTACCTCTATCTCTACTGATGGTCTGGTTATCTTACTGATGGTCTCTATCTTACTGATGGTCTGGTTACCTCTATCTTACTGATGGTCTGGTTACCTCTATCTGGCCTATCTTGATGGTCTGGTTACCTTACCTCTGGTTACCTCTATCTTACTGATGGTCTGGTTACTGATGGTCTGGCTCTATCTTACTGATGGTCTGGTTACCTTATCTTACTGATGGTCTGGTTACCTCTATCTTACTGATGGTCTGGTTACCTCTATCTTACTGATGGTCTGGTTACCTCTATCTTACTGATGGTCTGGTTACCTTATCTTACTGATGGTCTGGTTACCTCTATCTTACTGATGGTCTGGTTACCTGATGGTCTGGTTACCTCTTACTGATGGTCTGGTTACCTCTATCTTACTGATGGTCTGGTTACCTCTATCTTACTGATGGTCTGGTTATCTTACTGATGGTCTGGTTACCTCTATCTTGATGGTCTGGTTACCTCTATCTTACTGATGGTCTGGTTACCTCTATCTTACTGATGGTCTGGTTACCTCTATCTTACTGATGGTCTGGTTACCTCTATCTTACTGATGGTCTGGTTACCTCTATCTTACTGATGGTCTGGTTACCTCTATCTTACTGATGGTCTGGTTACCTCTATCTTACTGATGGTCTGGTTACCTCTATCTTACTGATGGTCTGGTTACCTTATCTTACTGATGGTCTCTCTGGTTACCTCTATCTTACTGATGGTCTGGTTACCTCTATCTTACTGATGGTCTGGTTACCTCTATCTTACTGATGGTCTGGTTACCTCTATCTTACTGATGGTCTGGTTACCTCTATCTTACTGATGGTCTGGTTACCTCTATCTTACTGATGGTCTGGTTACCTCTATCTTACTGATGGTCTGGTTACCTCTATCTTACTGATGGTCTGGTTACCTCTATCTTACTGATGGTCTGGTTACCTCTATCTTACTGATGGTCTGGTTACCTCTATCTTACTGATGGTCTGGTTACCTCTATCTTACTGATGGTCTGGTTACCTCTATCTTACTGATGGTCTGGTTACTTACTGATGGTCTCTATCTTACTGATGGTCTGGTTACCTCTATCTTACTGATGGTCTCTTACTGATGGTCTGGTTACCTCTATCTTACTGATGGTCTGGTTACCTGATGGTCTATCTTACTGATGGTCTGGTTACCTCTATCTTACTGATGGTCTGGTTACCTCTATCTTACTGATGGTCTGGTTACCTCTATCTTACTGATGGTCTGGTTACCTCTATCTTACTGATGGTCTGGTTACCTCTATCTTACTGATGGTCTGGTTACCTCTATCTTACTGATGGTCTGGTTACCTCTATCTTACTGATGGTCTGGTTACCTCTATCTTACTGATGGTCTGGTTACCTCTATCTTACTGATGGTCTGGTTACCTCTATCTTACTGATGGTCTGGTTACCTCTATCTTACTGATGGTCTGGTTACCTCTATCTTACTGATGGTCTGGTTACCTCTATCTTACTGATGGTCTGGTTACCTCTATCTTACTGGATGGTCTGGTTACCTCTATCTTACTGATGGTCTGGTTACCTCTATCTTACTGATGGTCTGGTTACCTCTATCTTACTGATGGTCTGGTTACCTCTATCTTACTGATGGTCTGGTTACCTCTATCTTACTGATGGTCTGGTTACCTCTATCTTACTGATGGTCTGGTTACCTCTATCTTACTGATGGTCTGGTTACCTCTATCTTACTGATGGTCTGGTTACCTCTATCTTACTGATGGTCTGGTTACCTCTATCTTACTGATGGTCTGGTTACCTCTATCTTACTGATGGTCTGGTTACCTCTATCTTACTGATGGTCTGGTTACCTCTATCTTACTGATGGTCTGGTTACCTCTATCTTACTGATGGTCTGGTTACCTCTATCTTACTGATGGTCTGGTTACCTCTATCTTACTGATGGTCTGGTTACCTCTATCTTACTGATGGTCTGGTTACCTCTATCTTACTGATCTTATCTGATGGTCTGGTTACCTCTATCTTACTGATGGTCTGGTTACCTCTATCTTACTGATGGTCTGGTTACCTCTATTACTGATGGTCTCTATCTTACTGATGGTCTGGTTACCTCTATCTTACTGATGGTCTGGTTCTCTATCTTACTGATGGTCTGGTTACCTCTATCTTACTGATGGTCTGGTTACCTCTATCTTACTGATGGTCTGGTTACCTCTATCTTACTGATGGTCTGGTTACCTCTATCTTACTGATGGTCTGGTTACCTCTATCTTACTGATGGTCTGGTTACCTCTATCTTTGATGGTCCTCTATCTTACTGATGGTCTGGTTACCTCTATCTTACTGATGGTCTGGTTCTCTATCTTACTGATGGTCTGGTTACCTCTATCTTACTGATGGTCTGGTTACCTCTATCTTACTGATGGTCTGGTTACCTCTATCTTACTGATGGTCTGGTTACCTCTATCTTACTGATGGTCTGGTTACCTCTATCTTACTGATGGTCTGGTTACCTCTATCTTACTGATGGTCTGGTTACCTCTATCTTACTGATGGTCTGGTTACCTCTATCTTACTGATGGTCTGGTTACCTCTATCTTACTGATGGTCTGGTTACCTCTATCTTACTGATGGTCTGGTTACCTCTATCTCTATCTTATCTTACTGATGGTCTGGTTACCTCTATCTTACTGATGGTCTGGTTACCTCTATCTTACTGATGGTCTGGTTACCTCTATCTTACTGATGGTCTGGTTACCTCTATCTTACTGATGGTCTGGTTATCCTCTATCTTACTGATGGTCTGGTTACCTCTATCTTACTGATGGTCTGGTTACCTCTATCTTACTGATGGTCTGGTTACCTCTATCTTACTGATGGTCTGGTTACCTCTATCTTACTGATGGTCTGGTTACCTCTATCTTACTGATGGTCTGGTTACCTCTATCTTACTGATGGTCTGGTTACCTCTATCTTACTGATGGTCTGGTTACCTCTATCTTACTGATGGTCTGGTTACCTCTATCTTACTGATGGTCTGGTTACCTCTATCTTACTGATGGTCTGGTTACCTCTATCTTACTGATGGTCTGGTTACCTCTATCTTACTGATGGTCTGGTTACCTCTATCTTACTGATGGTCTGGTTACCTCTATCTTACTGATGGTCTGGTTACCTCTATCTTACTGATGGTCTGGTTACCTCTATCTTACTGATGGTCTGGTTACCTCTATCTTACTGATGGTCTGGTTACCTCTATCTTACTGATGGTCTGGTTACCTCTATCTTACTGATGGTCTGGTTACCTCTATCTTACTGATGGTCTGGTTCTATCTCTATCTTACTGATGGTCTGGTTACCTCTATCTTACTGATGGTCTGGTTACCTCTATCTTACTGATGGTCTGGTTACCTCTATCTTACTGATGGTCTGGTTACCTCTATCTTACTGATGGTCTGGTTACCTCTATCTTACTGATGGTCTGGTTACCTCTATCTTACTGATGGTCTGGTTACCTCTATCTTACTGATGGTCTGGTTACCTCTATCTTACTGATGGTCTGGTTACCTCTATCTTACTGATGGTCTGGTTACCTCTATCTTACTGATGGTCTGGTTACCTCTATCTTACTGATGGTCTGGTTACCTCTATCTTACTGATGGTCTGGTTACCTCTATCTTACTGATGGTCTGGTTACCTCTATCTTACTGATGGTCTGATGGTCTGGTTACCTCTATCTTACTGATGGTCTGGTCTGGTTACCTCTATCTTACTGATGGTCTGGTTACCTCTATCTTACTGATGGTCTGGTTACCTCTATCTTACTGATGGTCTGGTTACTATCTCTATCTTACTGATGGTCTGGTTACCTCTATCTTACTGATGGTCTGGTTACCTCTATCTTACTGATGGTCTGGTTACCTCTATCTTACTGATGGTCTGGTTACCTCTATCTTACTGATGGTCTGGTTACCTCTATCTTACTGATGGTCTGGTTACCTCTATCTTACTGATGGTCTGGTTACCTCTATCTTACTGATGGTCTGGTTACCTCTATCTTACTGATGGTCTGGTTACCTCTATCTTACTGATGGTCTGGTTACCTCTATCTTACTGATGGTCTGGTTACCTCTATCTTACTGATGGTCTGGTTACCTCTATCTTACTGATGGTCTGGTTACCTCTATCTTACTGATGGTCTGGTTACCTCTATCTTACTGATGGTCTGGTTACCTCTATCTTACTGATGGTCTGGTTACCTCTATCTTACTGATGGTCTGGTTACCTCTATCTTACTGATGGTCTGGTTACCTCTATCTTACTGATGGTCTGGTTACCTCTATCTTACTGATGGTCTGGTCTGGTTACCTCTATCTTACTGATGGTCTGGTTACCTCTATCTTACTGATGGTCTGGTTACCTCTATCTTACTGATGGTCTGGTTACCTCTATCTTACTGATGGTCTGGTTACCTCTATCTTACTGATGGTCTGGTTACCTCTATCTTACTGATGGTCTGGTTACTATCTCTGATCTTACTGATGGTCTGGTTACCTCTATCTTACTGATGGTCTGGTTACTCTATCTTCTATGGTCTGGTTCTCTATCTTACTGATGGTCTGGTTACCTCTATCTTACTGATGGTCTGGTTACCTCTATCTTACTGATGGTCTGGTTACCTCTATCTTACTGATGGTCTGGTTACCTCTATCTTACTGATGGTCTGGTTACCTCTATCTTACTGATGGTCTGGTTACCTCTATCTTACTGATGGTCTGGTTACCTCTATCTTACTGATGGTCTGGTTACCTCTATCTTACTGATGGTCTGGTTACTCTATCTACTGATGGTCTGGTTCTTATCTTGATGGTCTGGTTACCTCTATCTTACTGATGGTCTGGTTACCTCTATCTTACTGATGGTCTGGTTACCTCTATCTTACTGATGGTCTGGTTACCTCTATCTTACTGATGGTCTGGTTACCTCTATCTTACTGATGGTCTGGTTACCTCTATCTTACTGATGGTCTGGTTACCTCTATCTTACTGATGGTCTGGTTACCTCTATCTTCTGATGGGTTACCTCTATCTTACTGATGGTCTGGTTACCTCTATCTTACTGATGGTCTGGTTACCTCTATCTTACTGATGGTCTGGTTACCTCTATCTTACTGATGATGGTCTGGTTACCTCTATCTTACTGATGGTCTGGTTACCTCTATCTTACTGATGGTCTGGTTCTCTATCTTACTGATGGTCTGGTTACCTCTATCTTACTGATGGTCTGGTTACCTCTATCTTACTGATGGTCTGGTTACCTCTATCTTACTGATGGTCTGGTTACCTCTATCTTACTGATGGTCTGGTTACCTCTATCTTACTGATGGTCTGGTTACCTCTATCTTACTGATGGTCTGGTTACCTCTATCTTACTGATGGTCTGGTTACCTCTATCTTACTGATGGTCTGGTTACCTCTATCTTACTGATGGTCTGGTTACCTCTATCTTACTGATGGTCTGGTTACCTCTATCTTACTGATGGTCTGGTTACCTCTATCTTACTGATGGTCTGGTTACCTCTATCTTACTGATGGTCTGGTTACCTCTATCTTACTGATGGTCTGGTTACCTCTATCTTACTGATGGTCTCTTACCTCTATCTTACTGATGGTCTGGTTACCTCTATCTTACTGATGGTCTGTTACCTCTATCTTACTGTTACCTCTATCTTACTGATGGTCTGGTTACCTCTATCTTACTGATGGTCTGGTTACCTCTATCTTACTGATGGTCTGGTTACCTCTATCTTACTGATGGTCTGGTTACTGATGGTCTCTATCTTACTGATGGTCTGGTTACCTCTATCTTACCTCTATCTTACTGATGGTCTGGTTACCTCTATCTTACTGATGGTCTGGTTACCTCTATCTTACTGATGGTCTGGTTACCTCTATCTTACTGATGGTCTGGTTACCTCTATCTTACTGATGGTCTGGTTACCTCTATCTTACTGATGGTCTGGTTACCTCTATCTTACTGATGGTCTGGTTACCTCTATCTTACTGATGGTCTGGTTACCTCTATCTTACTGATGGTCTGGTTACCTCTATCTTTGACCTCTATCTTACTGATGGTCTGGTTACCTCTATCTTACTGATGGTCTGGTTACCTCTATCTTCTATCTTACTGATGGTCTGGTTACCTCTATCTTACTGATGGTCTGGTTACCTCTATCTTACTGATGGTCTGGTTACCTCTATCTTACTGATGGTCTGGTGGTCTGGTTACCTCTATCTTACTGATGGTCTGGTTACCTCTATCTTACTGATGGTCTGGTTACCTCTATCTTACTTACTGATGGTCTGGTTACCTCTATCTTACTGATGGTCTGGTTACCTCTATCTTACTGATGGTCTGGTTACCTCTATCTTACTGATGGTCTGGTTACCTCTATCTTACTGATGGTCTGGTTACCTCTATCTTACTGATGGTCTGGTTACCTCTATCTTACTGATGGTCTGGTTACCTCTATCTTACTGATGGTCTGGTTACCTCTATCTTACTGATGGTCTGGTTACCTCTATCTTACTGATGGTCTGGTTACCTCTATCTTACTGATGGTCTGGTTACCTCTATCTTACTGATGGTCTGGTTACCTCTATCTTACTGATGGTCTGATGGTCTGGTTACCTCTATCTTACTGATGGTCTGGTTACCTCTATCTTACTGATGGTCTGGTTACCTCTATCTTACTGATGGTCTGGTTACCTCTATCTTACTGATGGTCTGGTTACCTCTATCTTACTGATGGTCTGGTTACCTCTATCTTACTGATGGTCTGGTTACCTCTATCTTACTGATGGTCTGGTTACCTCTATCTTACTGATGGTCTGGTTACCTCTATCTTACTGATGGTCTGGTTACCTCTATCTTACTGATGGTCTGATGGTCTACCTCTATCTTACTGATGGTCTGGTTACCTCTATCTTACTGATGGTCTGGTTACCTCTATCTTACTGATGGTCTGGTTACCTCTATCTTACTGATGGTCTGGTTACCTCTATCTTACTGATGGTCTGGTTACCTCTATCTTACTGATGGTCTGGTTACCTCTATCTTACTGATGGTCTGGTTACCTCTATCTTACTGATGGTCTGGTTACCTCTATCTTACTGATGGTCTGGTTACCTCTATCTTTACCTCTATCTTACTGATGGTCTGGTTACCTCTATCTTACTGATGGTCTGGTTACCTCTATCTTACTGATGGTCTGGTTACTATCTTCTATCTTACTGATGGTCTGGTTACCTCTATCTTACTGATGGTCTGGGTTACCTCTATCTTACTGATGGTCTGGTTACCTCTATCTTACTGATGGTCTGGTTACCTCTATCTTACTGATGGTCTGGTTACCTCTATCTTACTGATGGTCTGGTTACCTCTATCTTACTGATGGTCTGGTTACCTCTATCTTACTGATGGTCTGGTTACCTCTATCTTACTGATGGTCTGGTTACCTCTATCTTACTGATGGTCTGGTTACCTCTATCTTACTGATGGTCTGGTTACCTCTATCTTACTGATGGTCTGGTTACCTCTATCTTACTGATGGTCTGGTTACCTCTATCTTACTGATGGTCTGGTTACCTCTATCTTACTGATGGTCTGGTTACCTCTATCTTACTGATGGTCTGGTTACCTCTATCTTACTGATGGTCTGGTTATCTATCTGATGGTCTGGTTACCTCTATCTTACTGATGGTCTGGTTACCTCTATCTTACTGATGGTCTGGTTACCTCTATCTTACTGATGGTCTGGTTACCTCTATCTTACTGATGGTCTGGTTACCTCTATCTTACTGATGGTCTGGTTACTGATGGTCTGGTTCTATCTTACTGATGGTCTGGTTACCTCTATCTTACTGATGGTCTGGTTACCTCTAGTTACCTATATCTTAATGATGGTCTGGTTACCTCTATCTTACTGATGGTCTGGTTACCTCTATCTTACTGATGGTCTGGTTACCTCTATCTTACTGATGGTCTGGTTACCTCTATCTTACTGATGGTCTGGTTACCTCTATCTTACTGATGGTCTGGTTACCTCTATCTTACTGATGGTCTGGTTACCTCTATCTTACTGATGGTCTGGTTACCTCTATCTTACTGATGGTCTGGTTACCTCTATCTTACTGATGGTCTGGTTACCTCTATCTTACTGATGGTCTGGTTACCTCTATCTTACTGATGGTCTGGTTACCTCTATCTTACTGATGGTCTGGTTACCTCTATCTTACTGATGGTCTGGTTACCTCTATCTTACTGATGGTCTGGTTACCTCTATCTTACTGATGGTCTGGTTACCTCTATCTTACTGATGGTCTGGTTACCTCTATCTTACTGATGGTCTGGTTACCTCTATCTTACTGATGGTCTGTTACCTCTATCTTACTGATGGTCTGGTTACCTCTATCTTACTGATGGTCTGGTTACCTCTATCTGGTTACCTCTATCGGGTTACTGATGGTCTGGATGGTCTGGTTACCTCTATCTTACTGATGGTCTGGTTACCTCTATCTTACTGATGGTCTGGTTACCTCTATCTTACTGATGGTCTGGTTACCTCTATCTTACTGATGGTCTGGTTACCTCTATCTTACTGATGGTTGAGTGTTTGGCGTATACAAAGAAGACATCAGTCGGGTTTCCTCTATATATCCATCGGTCCAAATGGTGTCGTTGAGAGCCAAGACAGAGACAACATTATGAGATATGTCCTTCAGTAGTCATTGTGTCCAATATAGCTCAAAGCCATGCTCTGCTACAGAGCAAAGGAGAGAGACTTAGAGGCACTATGTATGTACAGAAAGACAGTATTTCCACTCAGGTGTCTCTCAGAATGCCTGCACAGATCCTATGGGACTGCAAATTAGTTTTGATGAGGCCAAAACAGCAGCGAAAGCATAATCTTTCCAATTTCAAAAACGCAATATTTTTTTCCCTGCTCCATTTCTGTATAATTTCCATAAAACACATGCATTTCTCCTACAGACCGGCTCAAAGATTGAATTTCGGTGGGAATTTAATTCCATCAATGCTCCCGTGAGTGTTTTGACAACGGCATTCGTAGGGTTGGACTGGTTTCAACATGCCCATAGGCCCTGATCTGATCAGCGCTGCCTGTATACACACTAATCGCTCCGCTACAACAACAGGGAAACCCTGGGATTTCTGCCCGACGACCGTAATTGTCTCTGCCACTGGGAAGGGCTTACTCTCCCTTTCCCATAAGAGGATTGGTCAGTGTTTTGATAAAGTCTATCACCCTGGTAACCAAAGCATATGCTGAGTGCTCTGCTCAATTATCTCACTTCCTCAGGCTCCTTGGCCTACCGCTCGCTGTCTACCCCGGCCATCTCCCAAACATTCTTTCACTCTAAAAATGAATGTTGAGAAATCCCCCCGGTTATCTTTTTTATTCCTGATAACGAGAACGTGTTCTCCAAGACGCACAAACAAGGCACTGGCATGTTGCAGCGCCAAGCCGTCCGAGTTCACATTTGATACTAATTTAATTTGGTTTGGACCAGAGAACATGGCATGTTGCGACACACTATTATTTTTTACCTCTCGCCTTGGCGAGAGAGAGACACAGAGGGAAATTGTGAGAGAGAGAGAGACAGAGAGAGAGAGACACAGAGAGAGATTGTGAGAGAGAGACAGAGAGATTGTGAGAGAGAGACAGAGAGAGAGAGAGAGACAGAGAGAGAGAGAGAGAGAGAGAGAGAGAGAGAGAGAGAGAGAGAGAGAGAGAGAGAGAGAGAGAGAGAGAGAGAGAGAGATTGTGAGAGACACAGAGAGAGAGATTGTGAGAGAGAGATTGTGAGAGAGAGACACAGAGAGCTTGTGACAGAGAGACAGAGAGAGATTGTGAGAGACAGAGAGAGATTGTGAGAGAGAGACAGAGAGAGAGAGAGACACACACAGAGAGAGATTGTGAGAGAGAGATAGAGAGACAGAGAGAGAGAGAGAGACACACACACAGAGAGAGAGAGAGACAGAGAGAGAGATTGTGAGAGAGAGACAGAGAGCTTGTGAGAGAGAGACAGAGAGAGATTGTGAGAGACAGAGAGAGATTGTGAGAGAGAGAGACAGAGAGAGAGATTGTGAGAGACACAGAGAGAGAGATTGTGAGAGAGACACAGAGAGAGCTTGTGAGAGAGAGACAGAGAGAGATTGTGAGAGACAGAGAGAGATTGTGAGAGAGAGACAGAGAGAGAGACTGTGAGAGACACAGAGAGAGATATTGTGAGAGAAACAGAGAGAGATACAGAGAGAGAGAGAGAGAGAGAGAGAGAGAGAGAGAGAGAGAGAGAGAGAGAGAGGGAGAGACACAGAGAGAGATTGTGAGAGAGAGATACAGAGAGAGAGATTGTGAGAGACAGAGAGAGATTGTGAGAGAGACACACAGAGAGAGATTTTGAGAGAGAGACACAGAGAGAGATTGTGAGAGAGACAGAGAGAGACACAGAGAGAGATTGTGAGAGAGAGACACAGAGACACAGAGAGAGAGAGAGAGAGAGAGATTGTGAGAGAGAGAGACAGAGAGACACAGAGACACAGAGACAGACAGAGAGACACAGAGACACAGAGAGAGACAGAGAGAGAGAGACAGAGAGACACAGAGACACAGAGAGAGAGAGAGAGAGATTGTGAGAGAGAGAGACAGAGAGACACAGAGACACAGAGAGAGACAGAGAGACACAGAGACACAGAGAGAAAGATGTAAATACAACCCATATTTATGCTTATTTATCTTCCCTTTTGTACATTAACCATTTGTACATTGTTACAACACTGTATATATACATAATACGACATTTGTAATTTCTTTATTCTTTTGAAACTTCTGTATGTGTAATGTTTACTGTTATTTTTTATTGTTTATTTCACTTTTGTATATTATATGTATATGTATATTTTTCCCATGCCAATAAAGCCCCTTGAATTGAATTGAATTGAGAGAGAGACAAAGAGACAGAGAGACACAGAGCGAGAGACAAACAGAGAGAGAGACAGAGACAGAGAGAGACAGAGAGAGAGACACAGAGCGAGAGACAAACAGAGAGAGAGACAGAGACAGAGAGAGACAGAGAGAGAGACACAGAGACAGAGAGAGACAGTGAGAGAGACACAGAGACAGAGAGAGAGACACAGACAGCGAGAGAGAGAGAGACAGAGAGAGAGACACAGAGATAGAGAGACAGAGAGACAGAGAGAGAGACAGAGAGAGAGACACAGACAGAGCGAGAGAGACACAGAGACAGAGAGAGAGACACAGAGACAGAGAGACAGAGAGAGACACAGAGAGAGACACAGAGACAGAGAGAGAAACACAGAGACAGAGAGAGAGAGAGAGAGAGAGAGAGAGAGAGAGAGAGAGAGAGAGAGAGAGAGAGAGAGAGAGAGAGAGAGAGAGAGAGACAGACAGAGCGAGAGAGAGAGACAGAGCGAGAGAGGCACAGAGAGAGACACAGACAGAGAGATTGACACAGAGACAGAGAGACAGAGAGAGACAGAGAGAGAGACACAGAGACAGAGAGAGAAACACAGAGACAGTGACAGAGAGAGAGAGAGAGAGACAGAGCGAGAGTGAATAAGAGCGAGAGAGACAGATAGAGAGAGAGATGGAGAGAGATAGACACAGAGACACAGAGAGAGACAGAGAGAGACACAGAGAGAGACAGAGAGAGAGAGAGCGTGAGTGAATAAGAGCGAGAGAGGGGGAAATAACAATAACATTACACACTGCTGTATTGTCAGATAGCTCTGAACCTTGCCTTGTGCATCGGCAGCAAGTTGGTGAACTGTGTGATTTTCATTTGTTTCCTGCTGAATGTGATGCAGAAAGGTCACGGGGAAGTTGCAGCATTACTGGGGGCTGACGGGAGAGAGACACCCACTGCTTCACTGGCTCACTGTGCAATTCTAGTGAGATTAGGAGGAGATCTGGGGAGGAGAGTCACCCACACACACACACACACACACACACACACACACACACACACACACACACACACACACACACACACACACACACACACACACACACACACACACACACACACACACACACACACACACACACACACACACACACACACACACACGTACCTGTACCTACAGACACATACAGACACACACGTACCTGTACCTACAGACACACACACACACACACACACACACACACACATACCTGTACCTACAGACACACACACACACACGTACCTGTACCCACACACACACACACACACACACACACACACACACACACACACACACACACACACACACACACACACACACACACACACACACACACACACACACACACACACACACACACACACACACACACACACACACACACACACACACACATACCTGTACCTACAGACACACACACACACACACGTACCTGTACCTACAGACACACACACACATACCTGTACCTACAGACACACACACACACACACACGTACCTGTACCTACAGACACACACACACACACGTACCTGTACCTACAGACACATACACACACGTACCTGTACCTACACACACACACACACACACACACACACGCACGCACGCACGCACGCACGCACGCACGCACGCACGCACGCACGCACGCACGCACGCACGCACGCACACACACACACACACACACACACACACACACACACACACACACACACACACACACCTGTACCTACAGACACACACACACACATACCTGTACCTACAGACACATACACACACGTACCTGTACCTACAGACACACACACACACACACACACCTACCTGTACCTACAGACACACACACACACGTACCTGTACCTACAGACACATACACACACGAACCTGTACATACAGACACATACACACACACACGTACCTGTACCTACAGACACACACACGTACCTGTACCTACAGACACATACACACGTTTACTGTTAATTGTATGGTTTATTTCACTTTTGTTCATTATCTACTTCACTTGCTTTGGCAATGTAAACATATGCTTCCTCTGGCAATAAAGCCCCTGAGATAGAGAGAGGGATAGAGAGATAGAGAGGGATAGAGAGATAGAGAGGGATAGAGAGATAGAGAGAGGGATAGAGAGATAGAGAGGGATAGAGAGATAGAGAGAGGGATAGAGAGATAGAGATAGAGAGAGGGATAGAGAGATGGAGAGAGGGATAGAGATAGAGAGAGGGATAGAGAGATGGAGAGAGGGATAGAGATAGAGGTAGATAGATAGATCAATCTATCTTGGTGCCCTCTACCCAACAAGGAAGTGTGTACAGGATGACAGCCTGTTTGGTGCCCTCTACTCAACAAGGAAGTGTGTACAGGATGACAGCCTGTTTGGTGCCCTCTACTCAACAAGGAAGTGTGTACAGGATGACAGCCTGTTTGGTGCCCTCTACTCAACAAGGAAGTGTGTACAGGATGACAGCCTGTTTGGTGCCCTCTACTCAAAAAGGAAGTGTGTACAGGATGACAGCCTGTTTGGTGCCCTCTACTCAACAAGGAAGTGTGTACAGGATGACAGCCTGTTTGGTGCCCTCTACTCAACAAGGAAGTGTGTACAGGATGACAGCCTGTTTGGTGCCCTCTACTCAACAAGGAAGTGTGTACAGGATGACAGCCTGTTTGGTGCCCTCTACCCAACAAGGAAGTGTGTACAGGATGACAGCCTGTTTGGTGCCCTCTACTCAACAAGGAAGTGTGTACAGGATGACAGCCTGTTTGGTGCCCTCTACTCAACAAGGAAGTGTGTACAGGATGACAGCCTGTTTGGTGCCCTCTACTCAACAAGGAAGTGTGTACAGGATGACAGCCTGTTTGGTGCCCTCTACTCAACAAGGAAGTGTGTACAGGATGACAGCCTGTTTGGTGCCCTCTACTCAACAAGGAAGTGTGTACAGGATGACAGCCTGTTTGGTGCCCTCTACTCAACAAGGAAGTGTGTACAGGATGACAGCCTGTTTGGTTTTATGGTGACAACACATGATGGGGTCCCGCTGGGCCTGAACCCATGCACATCACTCTCCCCATCACTCTCCCCATCACTCTCCCCATCACTCTCCCCTTCACTCTCCCCATCACTCTCCCCATCACTCTCCCCATCACTCTCCCCATCACTCTCCACATCACTCTCCCCAACAGACTTCTTGTATAGTGCACTACTTTGAACCAGAGTCCTATGGGTCTAGACTCTAGTCCTATGGGTCTAGACTCTAGTCCTATGGGTCTAGACTCTAGTCCTATGGGTCTAGACTCTAGTCCTATGGGTCTAGACTCTAGTCCTATGGGTCTAGACTCTAGTCCTATGGGTCTAGACTCTAGTCCTAAGGGTCTAGACACTAGTCCTATGGGTCTAGACTCTAGTCCTATGGGTCTAGACTCTAGTCCTATGGGTCTAGACTCTAGTCCTATGGGTCTAGACTCTAGTCCTATGGGTCTAGACTCTAGTCCTATGGGTCTAGACTCTAGTCCTATGGGTCTAGACTCTAGTCCTATGGGTCTAGACTCTAGTCCTATGGGTCTAGACTCTTACTACAGTTATTCCCAAAGGAGGGTATCAACCCCTCAGTGTAAACCCACCTTACAATCCACACCATATACCCACCTTACACCCACGTTATTATCTCAAACCCTCTGTCTCTATTGACAGGAGCTGTGGTTTGTGATGGACTACTACACCAACCCATCTGCCAGTCCCACACCCCATTAAAGACAGTCAGACAGACATCATGCCAGACCAGTAGCCTTGAGTGGTATCCTGATGGGCAGCAGGCTCAACGTATTTTTTAACAGGACTAAGTATCCCTCCCTCCCTCCCTCTTCCTCCATCTGCCTGATGTGGGGTGTGACTGATGTCTACCATTAAGGCCTCCTCGTCAGTCAGGAGTTAATGGTGTGTCACCACCAGGGGCCTGTAGTGTTCTGTGGCTTCACTGGCCTGGCGCTAATCTCACACAGTTAAATGTGCACAAGGCCTCCCATTGAGACTTTAATGGTCCTTATATATACCCCCCACCACACCTCCCTCCCCATTCCCTCTTTCGACAAACAAGAACCGCACAACTACGTCGTCAAGACAACATAGTGTATTATGGTTTGAAAGGCGGTGAGGGGAGGCTGATTGCAAATGGCAGAGAGATTTGTCAAAACATGTCGCATGTCACGGTCCATCACTGACCTCTGGCTACCACTGTCATCATGGCCTGTGTCTCGATCACAATTCTCCCTGTTGCCATTCCTGTAAAATCCCCCCCTCGGTTGAAATGATGGTCTTTATAATCACCTCCTGGGTTCTACAGTATCCGTGATTACCTGACTGACACGTGCAATCAGTGTCTGTCCTATGTGGACGATTCCTCTATGTACTTGCAGGAAACTGTAAGTCACAAAATGCATTTCCTGATATGTATATTGAAATAACACCCAGTCTAAGGCTCATATGTACAGCACAGTAGCTCTGGTAAAGATCACCTTCCACAATGTCTTTTCTGGGATTCATCCTCAGGAAGAAGGAGATGGTTAAATGATCCTTATCGTCCCACTGGTGGGTTGGATTTGACAACAGATAATCTGGCCTTAACAACCAATGCTGTTTACAATCAAATAAAGCAGCCTTATATTTGGGATCTGATGGAGTTCGACAGTTGAAGCTCATGAGGCTGTTAGAAGTCATATTCTTCAAGAATCAATTGATAAATCGTTAACTGAAATGACAGTAAATATTGCAGATTGCACCGTGAACTAAAATATGATGTTGCGCTCGTCTAGACATGGTTTGACCATCAGCATTTGACTTGAAGATGATAGTATGTCATAACGGACCATCATCCCCTGACAGTTTACGTCTCTATTGACCCAGTGTGCCTCCAAGATGTCATGGTCAATGCGCTGAATCAACCCCTATATATTGAATACTGTATGAAAATAAAATGTGTTTTATATGACACCTATTGCTCACACTGCAGTCACTGCCCTCCATGACCCCTGGCCATGTTGCTGTCCAAAGGCATTTCTCTGACTCTTTAGCGATCAATGGAGACCATATGGATATCCGTGGGACAACAGATGTGCGGTTAGCCGGTGTTGTAAACATGCCAATAACTTCAATGATGGAGGCTAAACAGCAGAGGTCGTTTGGAATCATTCGGAATATGTCAATGATTTTCCATTTAAAAGACCGGCCACGGTGCCAATCGTCAATGTGTTTCCACAGATCCATTTCAATGCGCATTAATAACCCATGTGCAATCAAGACAATTTAGATGGCAAATAAGTGACTGTGATGCTTTTTCAATGGCCATGACTTTCAATAGGGTTGTTCAGAGCCATACAGTATTCTGAATAAATGGCTCTGGGGTCGCTGAGTTCTGTCTCCACAGAAATAGAATGGCTATGTGTGTAGCATCAGTGCTATGTGTGTAGCATCAGTGCTATGTGTGTAGCATCAGTGCTATGTGTGTAGCATCAGTGCTATGTGTGTAGCATCAGTGCTATGTGTGTAGCATCAGTGCTATGTGTGTAGCATCAGTGCTATGTGTGTAGCATCAGTGCTATGTGTGTAGCATCAGTGCTATGTGTGTAGCATCAGTGCTATGTGTGTAGCATCAGTGCTATGTGTGTAGCATCAGAAGGTATCAATAATATGTTATAAAACAGTTACAATAGTGGGAACAGCTGAAGCAAATTCCCCACAATCCATTCAGGTGTAAAGACGACCTCCACTTTCCCACCAGACAACACCGGTATACAACCAGAATTCTGTTACTCCTGGAATTCCCAAAGGAGGGTATCATCATGCCATGTCCATCAGTACCACTCCTCTCCGCTCCCTCACCCCACTCTCAGTTAGTAGGGTGTGCACCCGGAGTGGGTGAACATTTCAATTTCAATTCCTTATGTTTAAAAAAAATAAACATTTGACCAAGACAAATGATTCTTCATGTTCTGAATCGTTGTATGGGGTCTATAACATATCATTAACGTTATATTCAGAAAGTCGGATTTTGTAACCTAATACATCCCATAATAAGCACTGAGCTCTGTTGACATAACAGTGGTAGGTTTCTCCTAACAACTTTTGAGGATTTTAAGTGGTCATCGTCTTCAAAATAGTTACTGCGGGTCGCAAAAAGCAAAATAATCATGACACGAGCTGAAGTAAATGTAAAAAGCTTTGAATATAAAAAGCTTGTTATACGCTCAGTGCTCAGTTGACATTTCACAGAGATACGCTTGTTTTTGTGAGAAAAAATAACAGGAATTTTAAATGAACTTGAAAAGTGTACAGTAAAATATGAATATACTTAACTGTCATGTCTCAAAATCAATATCCATCTTACCTCTATATTGGTTCATGTCCTGCTTCTTTGAGAAGAAAGATGACGGGTTCAACAGGAAAGTGAGCCTGTCAGTTTGTCAGTCTCACACAGAATCCAGCCTGACGAGATGCAATTTTCAAGATTTTTTGAACCACTTTTCTTTCTCTTGTCTCCATTGAATTATTCACCCGAATTCTGGCCATCCTACCAAGCTAAAAACATCCTACCAGGTTAAAAACATCCTACCAGGTTAAAAACATCCTACCAGGTTAAAAACATCCTACCAAGCTAAAAACATCCTACCAGGTTAAAAACATCCTACCAAGCTATTCAAAAGACCCGGAACAATGCTACAAGTCACGCCATTATGGCAACCACCTCTCTCCTCCTCTTCTGTGTTATGAAGCCGTTCCACAGTGTTGAGGGAGGGGGAAGGGGATTAGATAGGGAGGGGGAAGGGGATTAGATAGGGAGGGGGAAGGGGATTAGATAGGGGGGGAAGGGGATTAGAAGGGGAGTGGATTAGATAGGGAGGGGGAAGGGGAGTAGATAGGGAGGGGGAAGGGGATTAGATAGGGAGGGGGAAGGGGATTAGATAGGGAGGGGGAAGGGGATTAGATAGGGAGGGGGAAGGGGATTAGATAGGGAGGGGGAAGGGATTAGATAGGGAGGGGAAGGGGATTAGATAGGGAGGGGAAGGGGATTAGATAGGGAGGGGGAAGGGGATTAGATAGGGAGGGGGAAGGGGATTAGATAGGGAGGGGGGAAGGGGATTAGATAGGGAGGGGGAAGGGGATTAGATAGGGAGGGGGAAGGGGATTAGATAGGGATGGGGGAAGAGGATTAGATAGGGAGGGGGAAGGGGATTAGATAGGGAGGGGAATAGATTAGATAGGAGGGGGAAGAGGAAGGGGATTAGATAGGGAGGGGGAAGGGGATTAGATTAGAAGGGGATTAGAAGGGGATTAGATAGGGGGGGAAGGGGATTAGATAGGGAGGGGGAAGGGATTAGATAGGGAGGGGGAAGGGGATTAGATAGGGAGGGGGAAGGGGGGATTAGATAGGGAGGGGGAAGGGGATTAGATAGGGAGGGGGAAGGGGATTAGATAGGGAGGGGGAAGGGGATTAGATAGGGGGGGAAGGGGATAGGGGGGAAGGGGATTAGATAGGGATGGGGAAGAGGGATTAGATAGGGAGGGGGAAGGGGATTAGATAGGAGGGGGAAGGGGATTAGATAGGGGGATTAGATAGGGAGGGGGAAGGGGATTAGATAGGGAGGGGGAAGGGGATTAGATAGGGAGGGGGAAGGGGATTAGATAGGGAGGGGGAAGGGGGATTAGATAGGGAGGGGGAAGGGGATTAGATAGGGAGGGGGGTGTCACGCCTTGGTCTTAGTATTTTGTGTTTTCTTCATCTCTTTGGACGGGCCAGGGTGTGACATGGGTTATTGTGGTGTGTTTTTTGTCTTGGGGTTTTGTGGGGTGTCTAATTAGTCTAGGGCTGCCTGAGGCGGTTCTCAATCAGAGTCAGGTGATTTATCGTTGTCTCTGATTGGGAACCATATTTAGGCAGCCATATTCTGTGAGTGTTTTCGTGGGTGATTGTTCCTGTCTCTGTGTAGTGTTCACCAGATAGGCTGTAATAGGTTTTCGCGTTCCGTTTGTTGTTTTGTATTATTTATAGTTATTTCATGTATCGTCGATTCTTCATTAAAGAACATGAGTAACCACCATGCTGCATTTTGTCCGCTTCTCCTTCAACTGACGAACGCCGTTACAGGGGAAGGGGATTAGATAGGGAGGGGGAAGAGAGTGGGGGTGTTGTGTGTGAGAGTGAGAGAGAGAGAGAGAGAGAGAGAGAGAGAGAGAGAGAGAGAGAGAGAGAGAGAGAGAGAGAGAGAGAGAGAGAGAGAGAGACAGAGACAGAGACAGAGACAGAGACAGAGACAGAGACAGAGAGAGGATGAAAAGTGACAAGCACAGGAGGTTGGTGGCACCTCAGTTGGGGAGGACAGGCTTGTGGTAATTGCTGGAGTGGAATTGGTGGAATGATATCAAATTCATCAAGCACATGGCTTCCTTGTGTTTGATGCCATTCCATTCACTCCAATCCAGCCATTCTTATGAGCCGTCCTCCCCTCAGCAGCCTCCACTGAGATAGAGGGAGGGTCTGAGGCCCCCCTCAGAGTCATTATTAATATGCCACAGTGTACTGTCTTTGTAGGCTACACCTTCCCCTTAGAGACTACAGCTTAGTGAGCCTTTGTATATACACACCACCTATAGGGAACACTGCTGCCTTTCCCATCTAAAACATATTCAAAACATCCTCTGCTTTCCACAGTGTAATGCATGGACATTTTTCTCTCTTTTCTCAGTTTAAAGGGATTTGTTTATCTAAATTGGCACTGGATAAAGTGCATCGTTTTTCAAAACATTATCATTTATTTTTCACATGGCAATCGATGGGGGTTAGTTGATTGGGGGATTGTGGGGGATCGCTGAACCATCAGTCATTAGAATGTATCGCTCAATGACAACGGGAAGGTCTCTGTCATTTTCTGACTGGCATGATTGATGTGTTTTCAAGAGTAGGAGGGCAGGCGAGGTGTCCAACTTTTCCCTGTTTCTGACGTACGGCAAAATGCCAGATCACACATCAGCCCTGGAAGCCATAACGCTCCACCGTGCTTCTACATCTGCATTGCTGCTGTTTGGGGTTGTAGGCTGGGTTTCTGTACAGCACTTTGTGACAACTGCTGATATAAAACGGCTTTATAAATACATTTGATTGATTGAATGATGTTTGTAGGGGGTGTGGCTGGAAGGTGCGTGGCTGATTGACGGCCACCTCCATCAATCAGACGATTTGCATCAGCAATGTCCCATAGTTAGCTGTGGCTAGAAGTAGCTCTTTTAAGACGCTCTAGGATCGGCCGACCCTGTGGGGGAAAGGCCTCCGTGTCGTACCTGCAAGTAAGCATTTAGTTGAACAGTGTACACCATGTGTATCTTGTATATACGACTAATACCATGTGTATCTTGTATATACGACTAACACCATGTGTCTCCTGTACATACGACTAACACCATGTGTATCCTGTACATACGACTAACACCATGTGTCTCCTGTACATACGACTAACACCATGTGTATCCTGTACATACGACTAACACCATGTGTATCCTGTACATACGACTAATACCATGTGTATCCTGTACATACGACTAATACCATGTGTCTCCTGTATATACGACTAACACCATGTGTATCCTGTACATACGACTAATACCATGTGTCTCCTGTACATATGACTAATACCATGTGTCTCCTGTACATACGACTAACACCATGTGTATCCTGTACATACGACTAATACCATGTGTATCCTGTACATACGACTAATACCATGTGTCTCCTGTATATACGACTAATACCATGTGTATCCTGTACATACGACTAATACCATGTGTATCCTGTACATACGACTAACACCATGTGTATCCTGTACATACGACTAATACCATGTGTATCCTGTATATACGACTAATACCATGTGTATCCTGTACATACGACTAATACCATGTGTATCTTGTATATACGACTAACACCATGTGTATCCTGTACATACGACTAACACCATGTGTATCCTGTACATACGACTAATACCATGTGTATCCTGTACATACGACTAATACCATGTGTATCCTGTAGTGTTTTAAATTGGACATGTCCAGGTAATGCCTTCCATAGGGCTGTGGTCAAAAGAAGAGCACTATATAGGGAATAGGGTGCCATTGGCTCTAGTCAAAAGAAGAGCACTATATAGGGAATAGGGTGCCATTGGCTCTGGTCAAAAGAAGAGCACTATATAGGGAATAGGGTGCCATTGGCTCTGGTCAAAAGAAGAGCACTATATAGGGAATAGGGTGCCATTGGCTCTGGTCAAAAGAAGAGCACTATATAGGGAATAGGGTGCCATTGGCTCTGGTCAAAAGAAGGGCGCAATATATGGAATAGGGTGCCATTGGCTCTGGTCAAAAGAAGGGCACTATATAGGGAAGAGGATGCCATTTGTGACAGACAAAAGTGTCTGAACACTACTCTGATGAACCTGTCCATCATATTCCACAGCCTCCCTCTGTCTACCTCTGTATATTACCGTTCCGCTGGCACACGGAAGTCAACTTTATTGAGACGATGAGATATGAACAGACCGTAGTGGTAGAGGAGTGAAATATTACCCTGATTCCCTTCCTGTATTTCACAGAGCTTTCTTGAGTTGACAGAGAGAAGGTGAGCTGGCATGGATTGGAACTCCTTGCTTGTGCTGGCTGATGTATGGGCACAGGGGCATATGTTTATGTCACCCGTCTTGTCCCTGGCGCGTCTCTCTCTCTCTGCATTGATTGGTCACAGGCTCCTCTGCCAACCTGCCAGAGGCTTGTTCATACGGGTTTCAGAATGTTTACAGGAAGTGGAATGTAAAGAGCAGATATCCCAGTGGGCACACACTGGTTGAATCAATGTTGTTTCCACATCATTTCAATGAAATTCAATCAACCAACATGGAATAGACGTTGAATTGACGTCTGTGCCGAGTGGGATGGCTGTCTTGCTCATACTGTGTCTAAGCCCTTGAGTATCCTCGTCATGAGTTATCTCATTCATTGTGTGAGATAGAGAAACTGTTTTGACTTCATAGCTGTGTTTACACAGGCAGCCTCATTAGAATCTTTTGTACACTATGCATATTCACAGGACTCTACACAGTCACAGGACTCTACACAATCACAGGACTCTACATACTCACAGGACTCTACACACTCACAGGACTCTACACACTCACAGGACTCACACACACTCACAGGACTCTACACACTCACAGGACTCTACACAGTCACAGGACTCTACACACTCACAGGACTCTACACACTCACAGGACTCTACACAGTCACAGGACTCTACACACTCACAGGACTCACACACACTCACACGACTCTACACACTCACAGGACTCTACATACTCACAGGACTCACACACACTGAAACTCCAACACACACATAACACGCTCACACATTTATACTGACTACACACTCACAGGACTCTACACACTCACAGGACTCACACACACTGAAACTCCAACACACACATAACACGCTCACACATTTATACTGACTACACACTCACAGGACTCTACACACTCACAGGACTCACACACACTGAAACTCCAACACACACATAACACGCTCACACATTTATACTGACTCTACACACTCACAGGACTCTACATACTCACAGGACTCTAAATACTCACAGGACTCTACATACTCACAGGACTCTACATACTCACGCACACTGAAACTCCAACACACACATACCACACTCACACATTTATACTGACTACACACTCACAGGACTCTACATACTCACAGGACTTTACACACTCACAGGACTCTACATACTCACAGGACTCTACATACTCACAGGACTCTACATACTCACAGGACTCTACACACTCACAGGACTCTACATACTCACAGGACTCTACATACTCACAGGACTCTACATACTCACAGGACTCTACATACTCACGCACACTGAATCTCCAACACACACATAACAAAGCACACACATTTATACTGACTCTACACACGCACACACGCTCCCATACAATCTTAATTTACACTGCTGATATTCTGTTTATCATATATCCTGATGCCTAGTTACCTTACCCTCAAACAGATCTACCTCCACCACTCCAGTATCTGCACATTGTAAATGTTGGGTTTGGAGCAAGAAAGGCATTTCACTGAACACGTGACATTAAGAGTTGAGAGTTGTTTGGGCAGCCTGTGTAAACCCAGTGTTTGACAACGGCCCACGGTACGACACCATGTTATGTGGGGCGCCAGGTCTAACGCTGCGGAGCTTCAGCAAGTCACATGGTGTTCCACAGGAGGCTGCTGAGGGGAGAGCGGCTCATAATAATGTCTGGGACGGAGCAAATGGAATGGCATCAAACACCTGGAAACCACGGAAACCATGGAAACCATGGAAACCATGGAAACCATGTGTTTGATGTATTTAACACCATTCGACCTATTCCGCTCCAGCCTTTACCATGAGCCCATCCTCCCCAATTAACTTCCCACCAACCCCCTGTGAGGTGTTCCCTGTTCCAGGAGTAAGAAAGGCCTCTGCTTTAAGATGTCCTGATAAACTGTCAAAGACAGAAAGAAGAAGACAACTATGTGGTGTCCTTCACATCAATCCTCCTCCAGCGTCAGGAAGAGTCCCAGGAACAGGAAACAACACTCAATCTGACAGACCCCTGACGTTTTCATCTCACTCACAATTATAGGCCTTTCACATTTTCTCTGTTTCTCTCTCTCTTTTTAAAAAGGGGATGGCAAGGTGACATTTGGAAAAGTGCATTTTGCTCTCTGCAGCGGTGGCAGCAGCCCCCAGTGCTTGTCAATCTGTTCTCTTTCCCCACACAGACGCCCCCCTTTCCTCCACACTGCCGCATAACAACCCCCCCCCCCCCCATCCTCCTCCTCCACCTACGCCACTGAGAATGACCTCATCGGTCGATGGTCCCCACCAGGGCCCATGGTAGCAAGGACCAGAACGCAACACCTGAACCACACAGGTAGGATTTTCTCTGACCGTAACCTGACACTAGCACCGCTTGAGAGAGAAACCAACACCTGATGTGTCCCAGAGGCTTGTGTGACATGGTGTGTCACAGCATCACCACCTAGCTGTGACAAAATGACAACGCTGGGTCACTTTGATTGATTGGTTTAGGGTCTGTAGTCCCTCCACTGTTTTCTACACTCTCTCTTGATTGGTCACAGAGTGCTGTTTGATTGCTCATTCAATAGCCAAGCCATCCTCCCTGCCCGGCCTGTTCGTCTCCCCTGCGACTAATAAAGTTTTGTGTCTAGCGAAGTTAATTATTCAGCTAAATGTACCTCATTAAGTGTGTTTTTTCTGTCTGTCTCGGAGCAGTATAGAGTTAGGGGAGCAATATGTGCTATTAGTTTATTATAATGGGGAATACCATTGAGAGGATAATTCTCTCTTTTGCAATGATCCATCCACCTCGGGCATAGAAGCCCTCGTCTCTTAAGTGCCTCCGGAGCCCCGGCGATCGCTTCCTTTCCTTTCATGCATTTTTGATGCGTTTTTGAGAGAGATTATTGTTTTCGGAGCCACAATTTTGGTGCAGAAACAAACAGATGGATGCTGACAATGAGCAAGCTTCTCACGCGACTCCTCTCTCCGCCATATTTCCTCAGCGCTGACAGAAGACGCCAAGGCTTCGCTCAGCTGCGTTCTCCAACCGGCTCACAGGGAAGTAAATGTCAGACATTACAGGAATTTATGTACCAAGGAAATCGGAAAATATAAATATTCATCTGACAGTTTTCTCCGCAGTCACAAATAATGGTTTTCAGTGAGGAGATGGAATTCAGCCTCAAGTCGTTTTTTCACCCAAAGCTTTTATTTGTAGGGTTTGGATTTGAACGGCAGTATTTACCCATAATGTTTTCCCTAACCAAGAATCTGTACCTTAATTGTTAGTATTGTTGTTGTTTCAGGTGGTATTAAAGGCAGATGTGGAGATGTTGAAGAAGAAACTGGAGTTCCTCTCTAAAGTGCAGAAAGGTGATGACGTTTAACCAGATGGACTATTGCTGTTTTGAAGGTGCTCTCTACGGAAAAGTCATTTCTCTGTCCCCTAGTGGCCACAAAATGAAATACACTAACAAAATGGCTCACAAATGCAGTTCTATCTAAGCCGATGCGGTACACTCACCAAGACCCTCTCCCCTTAGTACTTCTTACCAGAAACAGGTGCTACATCTTCAGCTGGAATTCTGTAGTTGGTTAAAACTCAACATTATGCTTGGAGTGGAGCTCTGAAGCTAGGCCCAGAGAGGCAGCTAGCCTAGCGGTTAGGGTGTTGGGACAGTAACTGAAAGGCTGCTTGTTTGAATCCCCAAGCCGACAAGGTGGAAAAAAATCTGCCCTTGAGCAAAGCAGTTAACCCCCCACAATAACTGCTCCCTGGAGGCCGATGACGTTGATTAAGGCAGCCCCCCCATCGCTCTGATTCAGAGGGGTTGGGTTAAATACAGAAGACACATTTCGGTTGAATGCATTCAGTTGTGCAACTGACTAGGTTTTCCCTTTCCCAGCATGCAGATGAAGGAGGAGTTCAGGAAGCTTCACCACTTACTATGAGAGGAAGAGGAGGCCAGGATAGCTGCCCTGAGGGAGGAAGAGGAGCAGAAGCGTATAGTTCTGAACCCAACCCCACAGCAGTATAACTCTTTATTGATCTATCAGCACCAAGTACACAAGGTCAGATCCAGAGCTTGTTTCAGGAGCGCTGATCGATGTGGCATAGCAACTTCGGCAACCTGCAGTTCACAGTCTGGGAGAAGATGTAGAACATGGGCCAATACAGTGAGTATTGTCTTATGACCAAACAAGCATTGAGCATCAATAGTTATCTACTCTAAAGAGTCTCTGTTCTCTCTTTGAAGTTCCTGTGTTTCTGGACCCCAACACTGCGAGCCAATATGTCATCCACAGGAGGCTGCTGAGGGGACAACGGCTCACAATAATGTCCAGAACGGAGCAAATGGAATGTCATCAAACACATTTGATACCATTCCCCTAATTCCGCTCCAGCCATCATCACAAGCTCATTATCCTCCATTAAGGTTCCACCAACCTCCTGTGATGCCATCCTGGCTGAGGCTCTGGGCCTTGTTTCCCAGTTGCGATGTAACTTTAGCATTACGATGATTGTACCAGATGCACCTTTATTTAGTGTTTCCCAAACCAGCAGGTAGCGAGAGCGTTCACTAGGTGCATCGTTAGACCAAGTGTCCATACTGATAGGATCCAAAGCTTTGGGATCAGCTTTCTCCATTCTAACATTACCTTAACATTAGTATCAAACCACAATACTGATGACGGATCAGTTCCTAGAGAGATATTACCACCTATGGCTGCAGGCTTATTCTAATGCTTACCCTATAGTGATGCACTACATCAGAGTGGGCACGTTGTCACACATCATGAAACACATTGAGGCTAAAATTACAGACAGTAGCCTAGTCGCAAAATGTAACTCCATTGATTGAACATGAAATGTGTTTAAGTTTGATTGAAATAGCCTTTATAGGGCCATGTAGCCTATGTATCTTTCAATGCAGTCATCTTGGTTTTCGTTAGAAGCATCATTTTATCCTTCACTCGTTTGTAACAATTGCAAAAACTTTGTCAACTTTGTATTTGTAGTCAACTTTGTTCTGAAGTTATCGGCAGTCACAGTCAAACAGATGGCCTAAGCACCTATAATCACCTCGGACATGTACAGTCAAACAGATGGCCTAAGCACCTATAATCACCTCGTACAGAAACAGTTGGGGAAGATCTGAGTGCAGCTGGACTGGGAGAAAGGAACACGGTCTTTCTCTGATCCCGATGAGAACACACACCTACACACGTTCACACACATTTTCTTTGAGAAAGGCTTTCCGCACATCAATGTGGGGACGACCCCCATCTAAGGGTCTACCCTGTGAAGGCCTTGGAAACATGGAACAGCACAGCTACAGCTGATACCAGCAGTGAGACACCACCTGCTTGTGATTAGGGTTGCAAAGGTAGGGGATATTACTGTAAACGTTCTAAGTTTACCAGTAAGCTACCATAATCTGGGTATCTTTCAAGGATTTATGTCATCTATCACTAGACATCTAGTGGCCGTTCTGGGTACTTCAGATGCTCTCAGGCGTCTGTAATAACCTCTGGACCTCTAAGTGGAATAAATATGAAATAATCGAATAAAACAATGTTTATCAATAGAAAATGTCATGACAAAGCTATAAAACATGATCCAGGTTTGGCAAAGAGTATGAAGCGAGGGCCAGCCAACAAGAGCGTAAAGGTCGCAGTGGTGGGTAGGATATATGGGGCTTTGGTGACAAAACGGATGGCACTGTGATAGACTGCATCCAATTTGTTGAGTAGAGTGTTGGAGTCTATTTTGTAAATGACATCAACAAAGTCAAGGATCGGTAGGATTTTTTTATTTTTTTATTTTTTTAAACTTTATTTAACCAGGCAAGTCAGTTAAGAACATATTCTTATTTTCAATGACGGCCTGGGAACAGTGGGTTAACTGCCTGTTCAGGGGCAGAACGACAGATTTGTACCTTGTCAGCTTGGGGGTTTGAACTCGCAACCTTCCGGTTACTAGTCCAACGCTCTAACCACTAGGCTACGCTACCGCGTAGAGGATAGAGGATAGTCTCTTATCGATGGTGGTTATGATATCGTTTAGGACCTTGAGCGTGGCTGAGGTGCACCGACGACCAGCTCTGAAGCCAGATTGCATAGCGGAGAAGGTACAGTGGGATTCAAAGTGGTCGGTGATCTGTTTGTTAACTTGGCTTTCGAAGACATTAGAAAGGCAGGGTAGGATAGATATAGGTCTGTAGCAGTTTGGGTCTAGAGTGTCTCCCCCTTTGAAGAGGGGGATGACCACGGCAGCTTTCCAATCTTTGGGGATCTCAGACGTTACGAAAGAGAGATTGAACATGTTAGTAATAGGGGTTGCAACTATTTTGGCTGATCATTTTAGAAAGAGAGAGTTCAGATTGTCTTGCCCAGATGATTTGTAGGGGTCCAGATTTTGCAGCTCTTTCAGAAAATCAGCTATCTGGATTTGGGTCATGGAGAAAAGGGGGAGGCTTGGGCAAGTTGCTGTATGGGGTGCAGGACCGGGGTAGGGGTAGCCAGGTGGAAAGCATGGCCAGCTGTAGAAAAATTCTTATTGAAATTCTGTTATCGCGGTGTTTCCTAGCCTCAGTGCAGTGGGCAGCGAGGAGGAAGTGCTCTTATTCTCCATGGACTTTACAGTGTCCCAGAACTTTTTTGAGTTTGTGCTACAGGATGCACATTTCTGTTTGAAAAAGCTAACTGCCTGTGTATATTGGCTCCTAACTGCCCTGAAAAGTTGCCTATCACTGGGGCTGTTCGATGCCATTGCAGTACGCCACAAGATGTTTTTGTGCTGGTCAAGGGCAGTCGGGTCTGGAATGAACCAAGGGCTATATCTGTTCCTGGTTCAAAAATGTTTGAATGGGGCAAGTTTATTTAAGATGGTGAGGTAAGCACTTTTAAAGAATAACCAGGCATCCTCTACTGATGGAATGAGGTCAATATCCTTCCAGGGTACCCTGGCCAGGTCGCTTAGAAAGGCCTGCTCACTGAAGTGTTTTATGGAGCGTTTGACAGTGATGAGGGGTGGTCGTTTGACCGCAGACCCATTACGGACGCAGGCAGTGAGGCAGTGATCGCTGAGATCCTGGTTGAAGAAAGCAGAGGTGTATTTGGAGGGCAGGTTGGTTAGGAGGATATCTATGAGGGTGCCCGTGTTTATGGATTAGGGGTGGTACCTGGTAGGTACATTGATAGTTTGTGTGAGATTGAGGGCATCAAGCTTAGACTGTAGGATAGACCTTGAACCATAAGGTCTATCAACTAGAAGCTCATGGACAATTTCGACACAGATATAATAAATTAATGCTACATTGGAATAATAATTTGAAAAATATTCAAGTATAAATGACCAAAATTACAATAGATTACGATAGAGTTTCTGTTAATAACCAAAATTACTGAAAATTACCGGTAGCTTTGCAACCCTACTTGTATATTGATTTCCTTGATATTTAAACGGCTGATAAAACATGGATTAGAGAACATGTACCTTTTCCAGGAAGGGGAATGTTTCTTCTCCTGCCTGTTTGACTTTCTATTTGAAGTTTGGCTTTGTCAGACTTCTGCTTCAGTTTTCTCAGTGTAATAACTACTGTATGTACAGCATTACTATGGAAATCAGTCCTATATTTCACATACATTGAAATAGTCTCTTCGGTGCATTTAGTTCTACCATGCATTTTGAAGGGGTTTCAAATTGGAGTAAACATTCTAAAATAGTTGTAAATAAAGCCGTTGATCGATAAGAAACCCTGGACTCTTCCCTGGATTCACTTTCTGTCATGACATTCTTGCCACCCTGTCATGAGTGACAAAGAGAAAAAGAATGATGGAGAGAATCTCATAAATGTCGGCCTATTGTCTGTGTCTGTCACTGTCTGTCAGTGTTCATTCAGCCCATCCATCTCCTCTACCTCCCTGGCACCATCAGGGCATTGACACGTCTCCTACTATTTCTGCTGTGCCTCTCAGTAGGAGAGCTGATGGAAAGACGAAGCTGTACACTAATGTATTTGATTTCAGAAACATTCAAGCGGACCCCTATCCTCCATCTCCTTTACACACCATTCTCAACTCCACTGTCCTTTTTACACCTGGGGGCGCGTTCAGTGGGACACACCGTTTCCTCAGGCCTTTCAGGTGGTGCACAGGTTTAGTGCCTAAGGTGTTCACCCAGGAACAAACCGTGACATGGTCTCAAATCCCACAGTCTTCTAGTATAAGAAGTTTTACGAATAGTGGAGCGTTGGCTGGATGCTTAAATGTGATAATGCAACACTCCTCAGCAAAGAAAGCACTGGAGTGTCGTTATGGGTTAATACTGGGAATCCCACTCTTACTATTGAATAATGCTGCCAGCATGAACAGATTGTTTAAGTATGAGACATGAGCAGGTGTGTTCAGAAGCTCAGGTGTGGTTTAGAGGGCTAATGCTGGTTTTTGGTCCCAGAGTGATGTGGCCCTGTGTAGGGATGGGTCTGACCTAGGTCCCAGTGATATGTCCCTGTGTAGAGATGGGTCTGACCTAAGTCCCATTATATGTCCCTGTGTAGAGACGGGTCTGACCTAAGTCCCATTATATGTCCCTGTGTAGAGACGGGTCTGACCTAAGTCCCATTATATGTCCCTGTGTAGAGATGTGTCTGACCTAGGTCCCAGTGATGTGTCCCTGTGTAGAGATGTGTCTGACCTAAGTCCTAGTGATATGTCCCTGTGTAGAGATGGGTCTGACCTATGTCCCAGTGATATGTCTCTGTGTAGAGACTGGTCTGACCTAGGTCCTAGTGATATGTCCCTGTGTAGAGATGTGTCTGACCTAGGTCCCAGTGATATGTCCCTGTGTAGAGACTGGTCTGACCTAGGTTCCAGTGATATGTCCCTGTGTAGAGATGGGTCTGATCTAGGTCCCAGTGATATGTCTCTGTGTAGAGACTGGTCTGACCTAGGTCCTAGTGATATGTCCCTGTGTAGAGACTGGTCTGATCTAGGTCCCAGTGATATGTCTCTGTGTAGAGACGGGTCTGACCTAGGTCCTAGTGATATGTCCCTGTGTAGAGACGGGTCTGACCTTGGTCCCAGTGATATGTCCCTGTGTAGAGACGGGTCTGATCTAGGTCCTGGTGATATGTCCCTGTGTAGAGACTGGTCTGACCTAGGTTCCAGTGATATGTCCCTGTGTAGAGATGGGTCTGATCTAGGTCCCAATGATATGTCTCTGTGTAGAGACTGGTCTGACCTAGGTCCTAGTGATATGTCCCTGTGTAGAGACTGGTCTGATCTAGGTCCCAGTGATATGTCTCTGTGTAGAGACGGGTCTGACCTAGGTCCTAGTGATATGTCCCTGTGTAGAGACGGGTCTGACCTTGGTCCCAGTGATATGTCCCTGTGTAGAGACGGGTCTGATCTAGGTCCTGGTGATATGTCCCTGTGTAGAGACTGGTCTGACCTAGGTCCCAGTGATATGTCCCTATGTAGAGATGTGTCTGATCTAGGTCCCAGTGATATGTCTCTGTGTAGAGATGTGTCTGACCTAGGTCCCAGTGATATGTCCCTGTGTAGAGACGGGTCTGACCTTGGTCCCAGTGATATGTCCCTGTGTAGAGACGGGTCTGATCTAGGTCCTGGTGATATGTCCCTGTGTAGAGACTGGTCTGACCTAGGTCCTAGTGATATGTCCCTGTGTAGAGACTGGTCTGATCTAGGTCCTGGTGATATGTCCCTGTGTAGAGACGGGTCTGATCTAGGTCCTAGTGATATGTCTCTGTGTAGAGACTGGTCTGATCTAGGTCCTGGTGATATGTCCCTGTGTAGAGATGGGTCTGACCTAGGTCCCAGTGATATGTCCCTGTGTAGAGACGGGTCTGATCTAGGTCCCAGTGATATGACTCTGTGTAGAGATGTGTCTGATCTAGGTCCTGGTGATTTGTCCCTGGGTAGCCAGTCCAGAGCTCTGGTGAGAGATCAGAATCACAATAACATTTATTCACCAAGTACATTGACACATACCCGCAATGTGACTTGGTGAGATGGTGCCGCCAGCATTAGACAAAGTACACAAAACAGAATACGGACAAAAAATGTACACAACGTCTACATACAATATAAATTCAGTTAATCTAGAATTTTAAGAGAGTAGTGAACTTACAGTGGAATATATCTACAGGCAATATGTAGAGGGCAGAGTGCAATAGCAGGTGGATACATGTAGTGAGTGTATGTACAGTATGTATATACAGTGTTGAACATGCATTTGTAAAATAATGCTGTTGTACTGTTGGTCAGTGCTGTGGTGATCACAACAACCGTTGCCCGGAATCACCTCATTATTCCTAATAGCAAAGATAGTTTCTGTTAGTTCATTTACAGAGCTTGGTAACACTGTTCAAAAGTGTCAGACCATTGCCATTCGCTGGAACATAAACCCAGAAATAAGGTCTTATTTTCAGCCCATCTCACACCTCCTTACGTTGTCTCAGTGTAACTGTGACATTAACAAGAACACACTGCTTTGGATAAATGTTTTTTTTATAGAGACTTTAAATAGACACAAACACAACCACAGCCATTAATCAGGTCCTCTCTGCGATGGGTTCAGATAAGCCGGCTGATTCGCCGTTCAAGGACGCTGCGAAGGTCGTCGCGGCGCTGCAGATCGGTGATTGCTGTGTAAATCGATTACTGACACCTCTTACTATCTGTCAAAACACACACACACACACACACACACACACACACACACACACACACACACACACACACACACACACACACACACACACACACACACACACACACACACACACACACACACACACACACACACACACACACACACACACACACACACACACACACACACACACACAGACAGACAGAAGGAGAGAACTCCCTGTCTTCTGAGAAAGGATGCTGTTGTTTTTGTTAGTTCCACAGACAGGCGCAGGGTTATCTGTCTCTCCCAGCTGTGCCACCAAGCTGTCACCTACTGCTGCTTTGTTCTGGCAGGAGACACCTTTGCCAGCTCTGTAGCCACAGGCGTCTGTGTGTGTGTGTGTGTCTGTCTCGCTGTTTGGTAATGTGTGTGCGTGTATGTTCATGCTTACCAACTTCCTTCTTGATGTTCCCTTACATCGCTCCCGACAATGGTCTCTCCCCCCATTCATTTCCCCCCAGCACCTGTGGTGACATCTATTAAACTGCAGCCACCCAAATCTGCAGCCCCCTCACCCACCTGTCTTTCCCTGGGTACAAACTCCAATTACCCAGAGCACATCACTGCAAACAGCCACTTTGTGGCCAACCACCTGTGACTGCATTGCTGGGCCCTGCACTCTAGAGGTGTGGAAACGTCCCAAGCCCCCTCGGCAGCCAGCGATTGATTAAGGAGATCAACATTGATTAAGGGAGCAGGGGACATCTGGACGGACCAATTTATGGCCCTCATCAATTATTCAAATGCACTGCCACCGAATTGGATTAGCGGTGCCGATTCTCCTGCCATTGGTTCGTTTCCATCCCCTGTGGTGTTGCTTTCATCAGCTCATCAGGCTGCTGAGAGAGAAGAGGGTCTGGTTGGAGTTGGGCCTTTAGAATGCCTTTCTGTGTGTGTTTGTGGTGTGTGTGTCAGACCTCAGGCTTGTTTGTATGGCCGCTATGGCACAGAGCCAAGGCCAGCGGGTTATTCATATTCATGTTGTTTATGTTGGAGACGGCTCTCTGTGTGTGCCAGAGAGAGAGAGAGAGACACACAGAGACACACAGAGAGACACACAGAGACACACACACAGAGACACACAGAGACACACACAGACACACAGAGACACACAGAGAGACACACAGAGACACACAGAGACACACAGAGACACACAGAGACACACAGAGACACACAGAGACACACAGAGACACACAGAGACACACACAGACACACAGAGACACACAGAGACACACAGAGACACACAGAGACACACACAGACACACAGAGACACACAGAGACACACAGAGACACACAGAGACACACACAGAGACACACAGAGACACACACAGACACACAGAGACACACAGAGACACACAGAGACACACAGAGAGCAGGACTCGGCTTCTCTCCATTGTATCTCTAACACAGGGGGAACAAGTTCAGGAATCTTGGAATACCATCCGGAGCTCCCTCAAGGCTTCCCCACACACAGGACCTTCATGTGTTCCCTCATTGGTTTTGAATGACAAGGTTGGTTATACCCCGAATCCACACCATTACTAGCCTGGTCCCAGATCTGTTTGTGCTGTAAAGCCAACAATGACCAAAAGAGTTGGAAAGACAACATGTCTGCTTAATGACTAAAATGTACTACGATCAGTAGGTGCATTAGCAATGTTGAGGGATACGATATAGGAATCACTGGTCATATGATTTATTTCCTCCCATTCCCCCGGGCCGGTCGGTCCTGTGTTTTCCTGTTTATTTCCAAAGGGCCTATAGGAGTCTGCCGGTCCTGTGTTTTCCTGTTTATTTCCAAAGGGTGTATAGGAGTCTGTCGGTCCTGTGTTTTCCTGTTTATTTCCAAAGGGTGTATAGGAGTCTGCCGGTCCTGTGTTTTCCTGTTTATTTCCAAAGGGTGTATAGGAGTCTGCCGGTCCTGTGTTTTCCTGTTTATTTCCAAAGGGTGTATAGGAGTCTGCCGGTCCTGTGTTTTCCTGTTTATTTCCAAAGGGTGTATAGGAGTCTGCCGGTCCTGTGTTTTCCTGTTTATTTCCAAAGGGTGTATAGGAGTCTGCCGGTCCTGTGTTTTCCTGTTTATTTCCAAAGGGTGTATAGGAGTCTGCCGGTCCTGTGTTTTCCTGTTTATTTCCAAAGGGTGTATAGGAGTCTGTCGGTCCTGTGTTTTCCTGTTTATTTCCAAAGGGTGTATAGGAGTCTGCCGGTCCTGTGTTTTCCTGTTTATTTCCAAAGGGTGTATAGGAGTCTGCCGGTCCTGTGTTTTCCTGTTTATTTCCAAAGGGTGTATAGGAGTCTGCCGGTCCTGTGTTTTCCTGTTTATTTCCAAAGGGTGTATAGGAGTCTGCCGGTCCTGTGTTTTCCTGTTTATTTCCAAAGGGTGTATAGGAGTCTGCCGGTCCTGTGTTTTCCTGTTTATTTCCAAAGGGTGTATAGGAGTCTGCCGGTCCTGTGTTTTCCTGTTTATTTCCAAAGGGTGTATAGGAGTCTGCCGGTCCCTTCTGCACAGATCAAATCCATTATCACCAGGGAAGTGATTTGAGATGTAAGAAAACAATACTACAATAATGAATTGAATGTATTTTTCAACCGGATAATCAATTTGTTCTGATGTGGGACCGCGGCCTGGTGTGTGTTGGTCTCTGTAATACGTGTGTCAGAGAGAGTTGTGCTGGTAAATGGCCTGTGCAGTTAAGAATGGGTTGCATGGTCGTTATTGATTAGGGGAAATGGCGGAGCGGATTTGTGCGCCCATAAAGGAGAGCCATGTACTGACCTTCAGGCAGCTGGTTCAGTGGTGTGTGTCTGCATGGAGTATGTGTTAGTGATGCATGTGTGTGATTGTATGTGGTAGGGCGTGCATGCGTGTGTGTAGGGGGGCCAGATCGATGGGAGCGTTTAGTGTGAAGCTGTGCCTAGTACGCCTCATCTCAGGAAGTTGGATGATTTGTAACACAGGGAGCCATTGATAGAGGGACGGTAGTTGGCGTGGTTGTGGACCTATAAGCTGATGCATTGTCCATTAGCTGATATAAAAAGCTGAAAATGAGGCACTACGAACAGGGAGCACTAAAACGTCTTTATCAGTCCAGTCCGGTTACAAGTCCAAATCAAACTGGTAACGTGTGCTTTCCTGGGCTCCTCCACCCTGGGCCCCTCCACCCTGGGCTCCTCCACCCTGGGCCCCTCCACCCTGGGCTCCTCCACCCTGGGCCCCTCCACCCTGGGCCCCTCCACCCTGGGCTCCTCCACCCTGGGCTCCTCCACCCTGGGCCCCTCCACCCTGGGCCCCTCCACCCTGGGCCCCTCCACCCTGGGCCCCTCCACCCTGGGCTCCTCCACCCTGGGCCCCTCCACCCTGGGCCCCTCCACCCTGGGCTCCTCCACCCTGTGCCCCTTCACCCTGGGCCCCTCCACCCTGGGCCCCTTCACCCTGTGCCCCTTCACCCTGTGCCCCTTCACCCTGGGCCCCTCCACCTTGGGCCCCTTCACCCTGTGCCCCTCCACCCTGGGCCCCTCCACCCTGGGCCCCTCCACCCTGGACCCCTCCACCCTGGGCTCCTCCACCCTAGCTAGGGAGCCCGTGACTGACTTCTGTTCCTGGCCCCGTGGATAGTGTGCTGTGAGGGGTTTCTCCCCATCTACCCCCAGGTTTCTGTGGCGTCTGTGTTTATTGGGAGGGCTGGCTGGGGCATTATTTGTCCCATCCCGTTATCCTCGCTGGGCGCTACAGCTACCCGTCTCTCTGTTGTCTCTCCGCAGATGTTTACCAAGACAGATAGGCGAATGGCAGACTAATAATGGTAATTGCTTCCATCTGCTCGCACACAGCTGTCAATAGCGCTCACAGTCAATCCCCGGAATTAGCCTAGCGTGGCACAGTCACGCTAACATTCTGATCCAGCCAGCCGGCAACCATCAGCATGTCTGGGTTTGGGGCACAATACTGAAAGCTCACTCACTCCCCTCTCCAGTTTAAACACTGTTTTTACTACAGGGATGAGGAGTGCGTAATGACGGGGGATTCGACTAGGCAGGATAATACACTGTTCTGAGAATATGCTTGCATCCCAAAAATCTGTCCCTTCTCCCAAACTGTGCACCCCCCCCCTCACATTTAAAAGCATTGGTGTGGTGTAAGCAGTTGATAGATAGTTTTCAACATTCTTATCTACTTTTAAATCCATGAAGGGAAGTGAACAAGTGTTATTGAGAGACCACTGAGAGAGAGAGAGAAAGAGATGTGAGAGAGATGTGAGAGAGAGAGAGAGATGTGAGAAAGATGTGTGAGAGAGAGAGAGAGAGATGTGAGAAAGATGTGTGAGAGAGAGAGAGAGAGAGAGAGAGATGTGAGAGAGAGATGTGAGAGAGATGTGAGAGAGAGATGTGAGAGAGAGATGTGAGAAAGATGTGTGAGAGAGAGAGAGATGTGAGAAAGATGTGTGAGAGAGAGAGAGATGTGAGAAAGATGTGTGAGAGAGAGAGAGATGTGAGAGAAATGTGAGAGAGATGTGAGAGAGAGAGAGAGATGTGTGAGAGAGAGAGAGAGAGAGAGAGAGAGAGAGAGAGAGAGAGAGAGAGAGAGAGAGAGAGAGAGAGAGAGAGAGAGAGAGAGAGAGAGAGAGAGAGAGAGAGAGAGAGAGAGAGAGAGAGAGAGAGAGAGAGAGAGAGAGAGAGAGAGAGAGAGAGAGAGAGAGAGAGAGAGAGAGAGAGAGAGAGAGAGAGAGAGAGAGAGAGAGAGAGAGATGATGAGAGAGAGAGAGAGATGTGTGAGAGAGAGAGAGAGAGAGAGAGAGAGAGAGAGAGAGAGAGAGAGAGAGAGAGAGAGAGAGAGAGAGAGAGAGAGAGAGAGAGAGAGAGAGAGAGAGAGAGAGAGAGAGAGAGATGTGACACCGGTAAGGGTTTCTGGACAACCATTTTCAGATGTTTTTCGGTGAAGCAGTGGACTATCACGAATGTGTGAAAAAGTGAATGGCTTATAGGAGAGTGTAATGTAGCAAGTGAAAGACTAGCCGACTTTTAGGAGGGAAGAGACCTTTTAAAGATGAAGGGGGAGAGGAAAAAAGGGAGGAAGAGAGAGGCTTTTAGCACTGGTTGTGGTATGACACCTTTTAACGGTCCTGACAAAACCCTCCTCTTGCCTCTGTCTCAGCTTCATTCTTCAGGGAGTTTATGAGAGAAAACGAGTCGGCCATTAGAGACCCAACAGTGTTGCTACCCTGAGTCTGATGTTGGGCAGACTCCTAGTGAAACTCCCACACAAACTACCTCACCTTGGTCGTATTCATGTTAAAGGGATAGTTCACTTTTTTGTTTGCAAAGTTGTAGCATAGTCTTGACTTACCTGGGGTGTTGTCATTTTTCATCCAAACGGTTTAATATGTTCCTTTGCTGTTGGAAACAGTGACAAATGACAACACCGTAGGTACATTGAACATCTACAAAACTATTCCTTTAAACCTTTAGTAAACAAGTGAACTAGTCCTTTAAACCTTTAGTAAACAAGTGAACTAGTCCTTTAAACCCTTAGTAAACAGGTGAACTATTCTTTTAAACCTTTAGTAAACAAGTGAACTATTCTTTTAAACCTTTAGTAAACAAGTGAACTATTCTTTTAAACCCTTAGTAAACAAGTGAACTATTCTTTTAAACCTTTAGTAAACAAGTGAACTAGTCCTTTAACCCTTTAGTAAACAAGTGAACTATTCTTTTAAACCTTTAGTAAACAAGTGAACTATTCTTTTAAACCCTTAGTAAACAAGTGAACTATTCTTTTAAACCTTTAGTAAACAGGTGAACTATTATTTTAAACATTTAGTAAACAAGTGAACTATTCTTTTAAACCTTTAGTAAACAAGTGAACTATTCTTTTAAACCCTTAGTAAACAAGTTAACTATTCTTTTAAACCTTTAGTAAACAAGTGAACTATTCTTTTAAACCCTTAGTAAACAAGTGAACTAGTCCTTTAAACCTTTAGTAAACAAGTGAACTATTCTTTTAAACCCTTAGTAAACAAGTGAACTATTATTTTAAACCTTTAGTAAACAAGTGAACTATTCTTTTAAACCTTTAGTAAACAAGTGAACTAGTCCTTTAAACCCTTAGTAAACAAGTGAACTATTCTTTTAAACCTTTAGTAAACAAGTGAACTATTATTTTAAACCTTTAGTAAACAAGTGAACTATTCTTTTAAACCTTTAGTAAACAGGTGAACTATTATTTTAAACCTTTAGTAAACAAGTGGTAAAGGTGTTTGTTCAGCTAGGAAGTCATGGCAACCCCTCATACCATCCATTAATAGTCAAACAAGCCCTATATCACTAACAGATAGATTTGTCTCTGAACATGTTCCAGCTGAGACGGTCTGGGTTTACGTCTGGGTTGGAGACACAGGAGGGGTCGGCACAATCGATTAGCAGATCCACTACCCCTCTAGCCCTCCCCCAGATTGACCTCCTCTCACCACCACTCCTACCCTTCTCTATCTCCGTCTGGATAGATCCTCTAAACTCAGACCTCTGCTTCTTTCCCCTCCTCACCGGCCTCTTTCTCTCTTCTTCACATCAATGTGGCTGGAAGAAGGGCGGAGGGAAGGGTTGGGGGGCAGGGGCTGTGGGAGTGTGAAAAACCACCACCCCTAGCACGGCTGCAATCATAGCATGGCTTCATCATCTTCGTGCCCCCTATCACCCTCTCTCCCCTCCTCATCCCCCAGTCGCCTCTCTCTTCCATTATTCCCAGTTCACTGGTTGGAATATTAAGGTGATGCCCTGCACCCTCCTCCGCTTTCTCTCCCCCATTACTCCCAGTTCAGTGGCTGCTATATAGGGTGACACCAGGACCAATTCAATTCCCTGTCCCCGTCACCCCGTGCTGAGGAAGATTGACACACACGTGCCTCTCTCCCTCCCTCATTGTGGGTTCACTCAGATTGGCAGGTCTCTCTCTCCACTCTATTTTCTAACCTCCCTCTCTCTCCTTGTGGTCTTCTTTTCTGGTCTTTACTGCAACCCAGGGTTGGTGTTATTCTTCTCTGCTAATGGTAAAGGATAGTGTAGTGTACAGGAAAGCTGATTCCAGATCTGTTGACCAGGAAAACTGTCTGTCTGGAGTTCTGGGAGTCTTTTACAGCCACAGGCAGCCTAATTGGCATCAGGTGTGAGCTAATTTATTGGCGTCTTGGGCGTGTTGTTTGGCTTCCTTGCATCTTGATGGATCAGTGTATTTAGCACATTTTGTGGGTTTATTTACTTTGTAATTCACCTCAGACTTTTGATACCTTTAGTCAAAGTACTGGATGTTTTCCCATTATTTCACTTCCTTCATACGTTTAGTCCCTGTTAGCTTAGTTATGCTAACTACTCAGCACCAATGGGAATTTAGTAATTTATCTGGCTAGCAAACCTACTAGGGACTACAGCTGAAAATGAGCTAAATCTGGCGCAATGGCATGTTGTACATGGTCCCTGACAAATAAACAATTACTATAAAGCTCAAACTCATATTGGACTGCAGTAGAATCTTTACCACAGCAATATGAACCAGCTCAGCTGAAATGGTCAGATCTTTGAAAGATAATATTCTGAAATTTTGAAACTCTATCCACAATGATTACTTTTAACAATTTCCACTGAGAATGTCTCAAACAAATTCACTTGAAGAACAGTGCAGGTGCAAAGTTTGGTAACAGAATGATGGTAAAACAGCACCAACTGTCATTCTGTTACCAAACTTTGCATCGCACGGTTCTTCAAGTAAATGTTTTTGTCAAATGTTCAGTGGAAATTGATACAGTAGTCTTTGTGCATAGAGTTGTCTGGTTTGTTTAACTTTGCAAGCATTTGTTTGACATGCATTTTAAAGTGAACATTGGCGTCTCAGCATCTTTCTGTCACCGTGGAATTGCCCATAAAGCCCATAGTACACGAGAGGGCGCGTGTTGTGACTGTTTTTACAGCGGCCGTGCTGCGGCCTTGGGTACGAGGTGAAGCCATCACAACAAACAACTTTGAGTGTACAATTGCTTTTCTACTACGGGTTACTACAGGTTTTACCATACAACATATTAAAACAAAGTGCTGTATTGTTTCTGCTTCACCTGTGCCGTTCTACTGAGGGAAACGGGACAATTTGCTTCCCATTATATGAAAGGAATCCATTAATTCCAGTACACAGCATGCCATTCACACCTGCTGTGTGAAATAACAATATTTAAATCAATCATTTCACATGAATAAACACAAACCACAAACCACTTTGTTTCATAATAAAGTTTATTCTATATTACAAATAGTATTTTGTTCTTGACTGCAAAATAGGAATGCATTATATTTACATACACAGGTATACAATTAATTATAGCAAAGTTAGAGAAGCTGGCCTTTTCCCCCAGGTTTAGTTTCATCTCTTGATAGGATACTCTTTATCTCTCAGCAAATATGGTAATAGTAAAAGTATTTCTACTGTTTCTGTAACACCTGCTATAACACTGAGCTCTAGAAGGACCTATATCTTTAGTTCCTACAGAACGTTGAAGGTGGAAGCTTTATCGAGTCCCTCGGCAACAAAGGGGTCCGTAGTCTCAGACGAGCTTTGTCGCCGGGGAACATGGGGGGAAAATGGAAACACCGTATGTTACAACACCAGGGGGCAGATTCACTACGAGATTCTAGGACATTCATTCTCTTCACCAAATAAAAACAATGGACTTAGAGAGGAGGAAACTTTGGGTAGCTAGAGAATAGAATACATGGGTAATAGTGGGTCAATTTACAGTCTCTAAACCTAACAAGGGCCCCTAAACGTTGAGGTCCCTGCCAAGTTCAGTCTTATTTCCAAACTGTTTTACCTGGGATTTTCCATCAGACTGAATTAATAGAGTAGATTCCTTTCAGTTCTGTCTTTTTGTTTATTTGATCACAAGCTTTGTGAACAGTTTGAACATGTTGGCAGTGTAGAACGTCCAGAGAACGCGCTGTTCATGAATGTACCCCCTCCAACCTGAATACCAACCACTGACAGAACTCACCCCTTTAGACAGTTCAGTTGAGGATGAATTACATGTGGTTCATACATTAGACAGCGATGGTGTGACGGAAATAAAACACACTTTACGAAACACAATCAACTAAGTAAATCAGAAGTTTTCCGGGTCAGAGCTAGTGTGGTTACTGAAGCTTCCAGACACCTGTTTTTCTTTGATGAGTTCATCAAGAGACGTTTAATCGTTTGAAATTGTCCAAAGGAGAGTTTTTTTTAATAGTTAAAACCACCAGTATCTTTTCAGTAAGTTTGTGCAGAACACCTTTAGATGTAGCAGTAGAATCGAAGGACAGCAGATACTAACAGACAAGTGATTGACTTGAATGTATTGCACACCCCATAAGACCATAAGGACTCCAATAATGAGGCATGTTGTGCGATACATGGGTTTTGTATGAGCAAACTATTTGATTGAACCCCGAAAGCCCTCCTTATGCTAGTTCCCTAGGCACTGAGCTCTTCAGATCAAACAACTGTCAAAACAGAATCTAAAGAACACATCCACAACTATAGTAACAGGTGCTGCAATAAGACGCTTACAAGGTAGCTTTGCAGCCAGCCAGGCTTACAAAAATAAATGTTGGTTTTTTGAATGAGAATAATAGAATCCAAAAGGTAAGGTTATAGGCTAGGGGTTATAGGCTAGGGGTTATAGGCTAGGGGAGATAGTTTCCGGATGAAACACAGACAGACACTAGAGAAGCGATAGCAGCCAAGAAAAGAGCAAGGAGCTCACTACAGAATTAGTCTACCAGACCCAAAACCTGAGGGTTCTGGAACTGACGAAGTCACTAACTAATGGAACATGTATATGGATGAGCGTTGGAGGACGATCTACTCTGGAAGGACTAAGCAAAAGGACTGAATGAATTGAAACTTAGTCATGAGTTATTGTTCTACATCAGTCCATGAGAATTCAAAATAACCGTTTTGTTTGTGAACCGTTGAAACGTTTCCTAGTAGCAGTAGATAAATATATTTGATTGCAAGGCAGTTCCGTTTCATAACATCCAAATAGGTCAGCATGCAAGGGTATATAATATATTGGATTTTAAGGTACCACTTTATTCCTATTAGCGTCTAACACTTTCACAAGACATGGTAATGAGAGGTTTGCATGGGCTGAACGGGAGGTAAAGGTTCCACCTTCACGGTTACTTATAGTTTTAACATGAACAATACACTTTTTTCCCCTCACATTTTTCTTCCAAGCAAAATAAAGAAAAGAACACATCCACATCATCATTTGCAAGGCTTATTTTCTCTTATTTTCCTCTTTTTTTTGTTGTTTTAAATTGAAGTTTTACATGCGCTTAAAAAGCCAATAAGGACCGAAGGTGGACCGAGGGTGGTCTCCACACATTCACATCACCACATGGGGCACGTTGTCAAGGCAAAAGAAAGGTCAGAGGTCTAAAGGAAAGGAGGGTTTCTCCATCTCTCTCTCTCTCCCATCCAGGTTATCACATTCCACAAGTCTGTTCATGTCCGTGTCCGGTCGTCTATATGACGTTGACTTGTTTTTCTCACTCTAGTTTCAGCTTTTTGAGGCTTGGAGAGGCTGCGGAGGACGACTACACTAACACACAACATGAGCGACCCAGAGCGCTCAGAGATTCCCGCATGGAAGCTGTCTCCACACTTGTGCAAAAAAACTGACGTGGAAAACCGGACAAAGAGGGAAGAAAAACGGTGTGCCAAACACGGAAGAAACCGGGACGGCGAGGAGGAGGGCGCGACTGGTCCGCGGCTCCCCCTTCGGCACACTGAGGTCAGAAAATCACACAGGGTTAAGTTGTTGTTGTGGGGTGGGTTTTTCTTTCACCAAATCCTTTTCCCGTGTCATCTCCTTTAAATACATTGTTTTTAAATAACTTTTTTTGTCTTTTTAAAATGTCAAGCTCCTTTGGTTTTTCGGCTGACCAGTTATGTCCATCAATTGATTCCCCCGTACCAAGTCTTTACAGAAGGTCTCTCTCTCTCTCTCTCTCTCTCAGCAGAGCAGATCCCATTTAAGCAGTACCGCACCGTCTCTGTCATGTAGAAAGCATGGGCCCATGGTAAGACTGCTCTAGTGAAGCGTCCCTCTCCTCCTCTCAGTAGATGTCAGTCAGCTCCCCTAGTATTCAGACGGTGTGATCAGAGGGTGAATCAGGAGTAGAGGTCCCCTCAGAACAGGTCTTGGACAGCTGCCGTGTGTATCTGTTTGTGTGTGTGCTTTGATAGACCGGCGAGTGACCTCCATCTGTTAGCAGCACACACGGGACAGACTGACCGTTCCAGGTGTCAGAGCTGTCGGGTCACTGTGGTCAAGAGTTGGATGTGTGCTTCTCGTCACAGAGGAGGACCAGACAGACCTGGGTCTGTCCTCCACTAATTCGTCTTATAATAGTCAGGATAATTGAGCAGGTACCACACAAGCCAGAGATTGAGAAGATGAGGATAGTTGTATGTATAGAGGTACTTGGAGGGGTGGTGGGTGGGAACAGACTCGTGCCGATGCCACAAAGGGGAATCTGTCCTTCTCTGGATTTCAAAGTCAGTCAGTTTTTCGGAAAAAAAGGAAAATTCAAGAAGCACTAGCTCTCCCCAGCCCCTATCGGAGTTTCTGCAAATACACCTCAAAGCTACATTGAGAAAACAATTCTGTAGTTTGCCTATTTCCCAATCTTAAGAAGTGTGAACCAGGTAAACCTTCCGTTTTTTGTCTTCCGAGGTGGTCATTTTGGTTTCCTCATTTATATAACACCACTTTGTTTTTCCACGTTTGATGTGATGTTGACTATTAACTACAATTAACTGGACTCTGTAGCAGTTTCATAGACTAATATCCTGTTCAGAAAGTCTGAACAAATTGACTCCCAACATTGTGGTGGCAAAAGACTTAGTCATCAGTGTTATTTTTAAAGGCAACATAAATAGAGTGTTTGTTTCTCCCCCAACATTACAGTGTAAATGATGCCGATACGGCGAGCTGGCAAACAACCACCCCTCTATCAGACTCTTCTACGCAGCAAAGCTGGGATGAGGCCCTCCCATTGCATGGTGGGAAAAGCAGTCCCCAGCTCCGCCGACCCTCCAGTCAGTCTGTCAGCCAGTCTTCTCTGCACGTCCTATGAAGCTGAGCAGATGAGATGCCAAACACTTGTCAGGAAGAGGAGGAAGAGGAAGATGAGGAAGAAAACAGGACAATATGTGTTGTCTTTGAAACGGAGAAGAGTTCTGATGCTGATGACGATGGTGAAGAGATAGATGGACAGGTCTTTGCTCAGGCACAGCTCGGTTTCTGACGGGTCTCCCAGTGCGCCCTGGGAAGTGCGGTCCTCAGCTCTCCAGGCTCATGAAGGCCACCACCTGCTCCAGCTTGAAGGAAAGTCTCTGTTTCCTGGCGGCGTCGTCCTGCTCCAGCGCACAAACAATCTGACAGAGAGAGACACACACAGCCAGTCCCTGTGTTACTGTCAGCCCCACACACAGCCAGTCCCTGTGTTACTGTCAGCCCCACACACAGCCAGTCCATGTTTTACTGTCAGCCTCACACACAGCCAGTCCCTGTGTTACTGTCAGCCCCACACACAGCCAGTCCCTATGTTACTGTCAGCCTCACACACAGCCAGTCCCTGTGTTACTGTCAGCCTCACACACAGCCAGTCTCTGTGTTACTGTCAGCCCCACACACAGCCAGTCCCTGTGTTACTGTCAGCCCCACACACAATCTGACAGAGAGAGACACACACAGCCAGTCCCTGTGATACTGTCAGCCCCATACACAGCCAGTCCCTGTGTTACTGTCAGCCCCACACACAGCCAGTCCCTGTGTTACTGTCAGCCTCACACACAGCCAGTCCCTGTGTTACTGTCAGCCTCACACACAGCCAGTCCCTGTGTTACTGTCAGCCTCACACACAGCCAGTCCCTGTGTTACTGTCAGCCTCACACACAGCCAGTCCCTGTGTTACTGTCAGCCTCACACACAGCCAGTCCCTGTGTTACTGTCAGCCTCACACACAGCCAGTCCCTGTGTTACTGTCAGCCTCACACACCAGCTGACAATGGCAGAGTAATGGCACATACAAGACATGTTGCTTCTGTATGACAGTGTTACTGGAACCTTTCCTCTGGGACCCCTTGACGTCTCACAATTTAGTTGTATTTACAAAAGCAACGTAATTTAACTAGGCATTATTCAACGACAGAAAGGCTTGATGATCTAAGCTGAGAAGTGTGTTCTCTCTGTAGTAGAACAAAGACATGGTTGGGAGTCCTCCAGGAGAGGTTAGAAACGCGCTGATATACGCCGTCTGGGTTGCTTGTAAATGTATTTTACATACATCTTCCAGATCGTTTGAACCTGCACGTCATCTACAATACATTTCACCTTCAAACCCAACTGTGTAACACTGGCTGTCCTAAATGGAACACTGCTACCTGTCTTAAATAAAGTGTGATTTTTGTCCACAGTGTGTTGCCGTACCTCCTCTGTGTATTTGCCCACGTAGGAGTAGATCTCACTGAGGGAGCTCATGCTGTTGAACTCGTTAATGTGCATCCGGGACTGCTCTGCCAGGTACGCATTCATGTCCTGGTCACTGATGGCTGGCATCTTACTGATGTCTGAGTAGTACCTGTGGAGGTAACACACACAGCAGAACGTATTAGTGAACTGTGTGATCACTACATTAAATACATACACCCCAAAATGCTTTATTCTTGGATTTAAATGTCACATGTTGTTTCAGGGTTGTTTCAAGCCTGAGATGTTTTCGCCTTTAGAATCGTGTATGGAACCTTTATTTAACCAGGCAAGTCAGTTAAGAACAAATTCTTATTTACAAAGACGGCCTACCCCGGTCAAACCCTAACGACACTGGGCCAACTTTGCACCGCCCTATGTGACTCCCAGTTGTGGCCGGTTGTGATACAGCCTGGAATTGAACCAGGGTCTGTAGTGACACCTCTAGCACTGAAATGAAGTGCCTTAGACCGCTGCGCCATTCAGGAGCCTAGAATAGGAATCATGTTAGAGACAGTTGTTTCGTCCCCAATCACTTTTCACAGTCTGAGCAGCCCTGACTCTCTATAGACATTTAAATTTTTCTAATTCATCAGACACTCTTATCCAAAGCAATTAGGGTTAAGTGCCTTGATCAAGGGTACATCGATATATTTTGCACATTGTTGGCTAAGGGTTTCGAACCTTTTGGCCCAATGCTCTTAACCCTTAGGCTACCTGCCGCCCTCGTACAAATGGCCTAAAAGCTGCAAAGGCACTTAGCAGTGTATGTGAACTCCCCCTCTCTCTCTCTCACACACAGACTGTGTCTCCAGGAAGCTCTCAGCTGCGTCGGGGTAAAGAGGGCTGGAAAGGAGAAGTCATCAGCCAGTGTCAACAGCAGCTGAGGCCCTCTGTCAACTCCTTCATTAAAGATGGTCATTACCTGTTTAATTCCGGTGCCACAACTGCTCCTGGACACCACAAATTTAGTCTGATAAGTGTGTGGTGTGGTGTGGTGTGGTATGGTGTGGTATGGTGTGTGGTGTGGTGTAGTATGGTGTGGTATGGTGTGGTATGGTGTGGTATGGTGTGTGGTGTGGTATGGAGTGGAATGGTATGTGGTGTGGTGTGGTGTGGTATGGTGTGGTGGCATGGTGGTGTGGTGTGGTGTGTGTGGTGTGGTGTGGTGTGGTGTGGTGTGGTGTGGTGTGGTATGGTGTGGTGTAGTGTGGTATGGTGTGGTATGGTGTGGTATGGTGTGGTATGGTATGTGGTATGGAGTGGAATAGTATGTGGTGTGGTATGGTGTGTGGTGTGGTATGGTGTGGTATGGTGTGGTGTAGTGTGGTGTAGTGTGGTGTGGTATGGTGTGTGGTGTGGTGTGGTGTGGTGTAGTGTAGTGTAGTGTAGTGTGGTATGGCGTGTGGTGTGGTGTGGTATGGTGTGTGGTGTGGTGTGGTGTGGTGTGTGGTGTGGTGTGGTATGGTGTGGTGTGGTGTGTGGTGTGGTATGGTGTGGTGTGGTGTGGTGTGTGGTGTGGTGTGGTATGGTGTGTCGTGTGGTATGGTGTGTAGTGTGGTATGGTGTGTGGTGTGGTATGGTGTGTGGTGTGGTGTGGTATGGTGTGTCGTGTGGTGTGGTATGGTGTGTGTGGTGTGGTGTGTGGGTATGTGGTATGGTGTGTATGGTGTGTAGTGTGGTATGGTGTGTAGTGTGGTATGGTGTGTGGTGTGGTGTAGTGTGGTATGGCGTGTGTGGTGTGGTGTGGTGTGGTGTGGTGTAGTGAAGTGTGGTGTGTGGTGTGTGAAAACCGAGGCTATTAAGCTAACAGAGCAGGTTACGCGACAGGTGGGCATTGCAGGTTATTTATTGTAAGGAAAGTCACAGGAAGGTCACACCCACTCACACACACCTCGGTCACCTGCGCAGGGCAGGAGGGCAATTGGAGAAAGTGAGTCGTGGGGTTTGAGAGGGTAAAGGAAATTGGAGGGATTTCTGTCTCCAGGTAAAACAGCAGGTCCACCTGACATCTCTGGTTCTAGGTGACGACGTGGGGCCTAATTCCAAATCGTCTCCTTTCTTAGACACTTGATCTAAACATACTGGAAATCACACCTAGAGCAGGGGTCAGCAGCCCACGGGCCAAAACCGGGATTTTTTTTGCCGGCCCGCAAGAGATGTACAAGAGTACATTTGTTTTTTTGCAGATGGATGCAAAATCCAGTTAACAGCCTCCTTCTGTTCAGAGGTCTACCCCCCCCCAGAGAGCTGTGAATGTAAGTATGCCATTTCCCCTGATACAGTCCATGTGTTAATGTCAGGGGTTTCCACTTTGATTTCCCATTGTAATCTTCTATCCGAGCAGAGGTTCAAATGAACTGCATATATGACAGGTCTGATGAACTTGTCATTGTCTGGGGCCAATTAAATCCTACCTCAAATACCACTCCAACTGAATGGAATGAATATAAAGTCTGTCTGTAGTTGGAGGCTCTGGGGGAACATGCATGTCCAACCCTTGCAAACCACTCCAACCATCAAATTGTGCCAATGCGACATAAATCAACAAGACCCCAACACAACTTAGATCCTGTAAGATGTCAGCTTTCATTAAAGTGCTGAGTTAGTGAGATACAGTTGTAGGAACTCATGTACTGGCCGAGACCCACAGGATTTCTTCCTTGTGTTAAATCATATCAGGTTGCTTTTCTGTGGATGTCATACAGTAATAACATGTTAAGGTAGAGTCTTCCCAGAGGGGCACAGCTCCACTACAATACCAGAGGCAAACTGCCTGATCCCCAAATGTACCATGACCAAGCTATAGGCTTCCATTATGGTGCTCCTACCCCTCTCCCTGGTACGGCTCTACAATAACCGCTAACCTCCACAGCACTTATGAAGATGTAGAACGGAGGAATCACAGGAAGACACGTGCCTGAGTATTCCTCTCACTCCACCTTCTTTCTTTAGTTCAACTCTGCAGTCTGTCTCTTTGAAGTGTTTGGAAGCAGAGTTGAAGACCGGTGGATGTGTGTGTGTGTGTGGAGGGGTTGAAGATGGGGAAGGAAGAGAGAGAGTGGGAAGAAAGAGTGAAGCAATAGTGGGGAGAGAAGGGGAAGGGAGTGTGGGGAGAGAGGGGGAAGGGAGTGGAGACAGAGGGAGAGGGGAGTTGGGAGAGAGGGGGAAGGGAGTGGGGAGAGAGTGGGGAGAGAGGGGGAGGGGAGTGGAGAGAGAGGAAGGGAGAGGGGAGTTGGGAGAGAGGGGAAGGGAGTGGGGAGAGAGTTGGGAGAGAGGGGGAGGGGAGTTGGGAGAGAGGAGGAAGGGAGTGGGGAGAGAGGAGGAAGGGAGTGTGGGGAGAGACTTAAGCTTGTCTCAGGTGTTGGACTCGATGACAGTTGCTATCCATTATAGAGCTACGATTGGTTGGCCAAAATTCATGGACAGTGCTTAGCGAAGGGTCAATTGTATATAGATGGGCAAATTAAATTGTGTGAATATGCTGATGGTCTCAATGCACATCACAACCTTCAGGTAGGCTTTGCCAATCAACAAGACTGTGAGATCTAATTTGCCTATCCTGATTGTGAAATGTAAGCACTGTAGGGTTTATACACACTATTTTGAGATTTAATTTGTTAATTAAGATTGATGTCAATGATGTGGAGGGACTAATCATACTACAATTACACTAAATTAGATCTCACAAAATATGGATTGATCAACTAAACATCACCTATATAAACATTACATCTCAGAATCATGTGGATGCTAATTGGATTTTCTGCAAAGACTCCTGACCTTAGACATGAATACTTCCTTCACAGACTTTTATGCTTCAGAAATAAACTGGTCCACAGGTCACATGGCTTCAGTGTGGACAGGAAGTCTCTGATTAGAATCTTATCACTCTCCCGATCTCCCACGGCTGCCGAACCCCGTCAGAATCTCCCGCTCCTAATGCCACATGACACGTCAACAGTTTACTCACTAGCTGCAGGTCAGACTCAACGTGTGAAACGGGTCCTTATCAGTAATCACCTCACGCGCCCAAGTTGCAAGCAAAGAGCAGGGAACGCTAACAGGAACGCTAACAGGAACACATTGATATGAAGCTTAACAACCTCTAGATTGGCACGGCTGCTTTTAGTTAAATAGTAGTGATTCATCTTTACAGAGAACTACACTACCCATGATTCCCCTGTCTTTACAATTGTTGTTTGGTTCTGAGAATGTCAACATGTAGAACACAGGAGGTTGGTGGTACCTTAATATGGGAGAACGGGCTCGTGGTAATGACTGGAGAGGAATCAGAGGAATGGTATCAAATCCATCAAACACATGGTTTCCATGGTTACCAGGTGTTTGATGACATTCCATTTGCTCTGTTCTGGACATTATTATCAGCCATCCTCCCCTCATCAGCCTCCTGTGATGTAGAATCTCTGTCTGTATACCCTGTGTGTTTTTATCCTCCCCTCATCAGCCTCCTGTGATGTAGAATCTCTGTCTGTATACCCTGTGTGTTTTTATCCTCCCCTCATCAGCCTCCTGTGATGTAGAATCTCTGTCTGTACACCCTGTGTGTTTTTATCCTCCCCTCATCAGCCTCCTGTGATGTAGAATCTCTGTCTGTATACCCTGTGTGTTTTTATCCTCCCCTCATCAGCCTCCTGTGATGTAGAATCTCTGTCTGTATACCCTGTGTGTTTTTATCCTCCCCTCATCAGCCTCCTGTGATGTAGAATCTCTGTCTGTATACCCTGTGTGTTTTTATCCTCCCTCATCAGCCTCCTGTGATGTAGAATCTCTGTCTGTATACCCTGTGTGTTTTTATCCTCCCCTCATCAGCCTCCTGTGATGTAGAATCTCTGTCTGTATACCCTGTGTGTTTTTATCCTCCCCTCATCAGCCTCCTGTGATGTAGAATCTCTGTCTGTATACCCTGTGTGTTTTTATCCTCCCCTCATCAGCCTCCTGTGATGTAGAATCTCTGTCTGTATACCCTGTGTGTTTTTATCCTCCCCTCATCAGCCTCCTGTGATGTAGAATCTCTGTCTGTATACCCTGTGTGTTTTTATCCTCCCCTCATCAGCCTCCTGTGATGTAGAATCTCTGTCTGTATACCCTGTGTGTTTTTATCCTCCCCTCATCAGCCTCCTGTGATGTAGAATCTCTGTCTGTATACCCTGTGTGTTTTTATCCTCCCCTCATCAGCCTCCTGTGATGTAGAATCTCTGTCTGTATACCCTATTTGTTTTTAAACTGAGGTTGATTGAGTATTTCAGCTATTTGAATTGAACATTTCCTGTCCAAATAATGAACAGCACCTGGGTCAACTGAGATAATGACCCAGATGGTCTGATACTACTGTACGTACAGTAGAGGCCCATTGAACCTTTATATTGCAACACATCACAACCAAGCATCCCTACCTGAGCCCTACTCAAATCCACACAATCACACTGCACACACCTCTGTCCCGTTGACTGCCAAGCCTCATGAAGACTAAGGGCTTCAATCTGTATCGCTGAAGTTCAGTGCTATAGCGCGATTGAAATTGAAAGGTAATTTCCTATTGAGCCCACATATGCAGGGTTTACTGTGAATGCAGTCTCAGCTAACGTGGGAACACTGCCTGTACATTTCTATTGCACTGTAGGGCATGCTCTTCAGCGCTGTGGATTGATCAAGTCCTTATGCTAAACTGTCTCATCCACATTTAAAGCAGCAAACAACCCTAAGCAACCATCCTCTGAAGGGGAGTAACTATAAGATAACCCATCTATATATCACTGGGACTAACTATAAAATAACCCATCTATATATCACTGGGACTAACTATAAGATAACCCATCTATATATCACTGAGACTAACTATAAGATAACCCATCTATATATCACTGGGACTAACTATAAGATAACCCATCTATATATCACTGGGACTAACTATAAGATAACCCATCTATATAGCACTGTGACTAACTATAAGATAACCGTGACTGTGACTAACTATAAGATAACCCATCTATATATCACTGGGACTAACTATAAGATAACCCATCTATATATCACTGGGACTAACTATAAGATAACCCATCTATATATCACTGGGACTAACTATAAGATAACCCATCTATATATCACTGGGACTAACTATAAGATAACCCATCTATATATCACTGGGACTAACTATAAGATAACCCATCTATATATCACTGGGACTAACTATAAGATAACCCATCTATATATCACTGGGACTAACTATAAGATAACCCATCTATATATCACTGGGACTAACTATAAGATAACCCATCTATATATCACTGGGACTAACTATAAGATAACCCATCTATATATCACTGGGACTAACTATAAGATAACCCATCTATATAGCACTGTGACTAACTATAAGATAACCCATCTATATATCACTGGGACTAACTATAAGATAACCCATCTATATATCACTGGGACTAACTATAAGATAACCCATCTATATATCACTGGGACTAACTATAAGATAACCCATCTATATATCACTGGGACTAACTATAAGATAACCCATCTATATATCACTGGGACTAACTATAAGATAACCCATCTATATATCACTGGGACTAACTATAAGATAACCCATCTATATATCACTGGGACTAACTATAAGATAACCCATCTATATATCACTGGGACTAACTATAAGATAACCCATCTATATATCACTGGGACTAACTATAAGATAACCCATCTATATATCACTGGGACTAACTATAAGATAACCCATCTATATATCACTGGGACTAACTATAAGATAACCCATCTATATATCACTGGGACTAACTATAAGATAACCCATCTATATATCACTGGGACTAACTATAAGATAACCCATCTATATATCACTGGGACTAACTATAAGATAACCCATCTATATATCACTGGGACTAACTATAAGATAACCCATCTATATATCACTGGGACTAACTATAAGATAACCCATCTATATATCACTGGGACTAACTATAAGATAACCCATCTATATATCACTGGGACTAACTATAAAATAACCCATCTATATATCACTGGGACTAACTATAAGATAACCCATCTATATATCACTGGGACTAACTATAAGATAACCCATCTATATATCACTGGGACTAACTATAAGATAACCCATCTATATATCACTGGGACTAACTATAAGATAACCCATCTATATATCACTGGGACTAACTATAAGATAACCCATCTATATATCACTGGGACTAACTATAAGATAACCCATCTATATATCACTGGGACTAACTATAAGATAACCCATCTATATATCACTGGGACTAACTATAAGATAACCCATCTATATATCACTGGGACTAACTATAAGATAACCCATCTATATATCACTGGGACTAACTATAAGATAACCCATCTATATATCACTGGGACTAACTATAAGATCAAATCAAATTGTATTCATCACATAAACAAGCGAGACTATGTACAGGGGGTACCAGTACAGAGTCAATGTGTGGGGGAACCGGTTAGTTGAGGTAATTGAGGTAATATGTACATGTAGGTGGAGTTAAAGTGACTATGCAGAGATTATAAACAGAGAGTAGCAGCAGCGTAAAAGAGGGATCTGGGTAGCCCTTGGATTAGCTGTTCAGGAGTCTTATGGGCCTCGACTTGGCGCTCCGGTACCACTTGCAGTGTGGTAGCAGAGAGAACAGTCTATGACTAGTGTGGCTGGAGCCTTGATCATATAGATCATGCACCGTTAATATAAAACACACAAGCACATGCTGACACACACACACACACACTGTCCCAGCACACATGCACACATACACTCAGCCTGATGAATCCAATCCTTGTGTTTCAGTCATACAGTACATACACATACAGTATATCCCTGTCCTGCGGCTAGAGCTGAGCACTAACACAGAAATACTTTGGGACAGCTTCACAAGCCCATCTTTTATTCAGCACTCTACCACTGACCAAACTGACCCCTCTACCACTGACCAAACTGACCCCTCTACCACTGACCAAACTGACCCCTCTACCACTGACCAAACTGATCCCTCTACCACTGACCAAACTGACCACTCTACCACTGACCAAACTGACCCCTCTACCACTGACCAAACTGACCCCTCTACCACTGACCAAACTGACCCCTCTACCACTGACCAAACTGATCCCTCTACCACTGACCAAACTGACCCCTCTACCACTGACCAAACTGATCCCTCTACCACTGACCAAACTGACCACTCTACCACTGACCAAACTGACCCCTCTACCACTGACCAAACTGATCCCTCTACCACTGACCAAACTGACCACTCTACCACTGACCAAACTGACCCCTCTACCACTGACCAAACTGACCCCTCTACCACTGACCAAACTGACCCCTCTACCACTGACCAAACTGACCCCTCTACCACTGACCAAACTGACCCCTCTACCACTGACCAAACTGACCCCTCTACCACTGACCAAACTGACCCCTCTACCACTGACCAAACTGACCACTCTAACACTGACCAAACTGACCACTCTATCACTGACCAAACTGACCCCTCTACCACTGACCAAACTGACCCCTCTACCACTGACCAAATACATGCAATACAACTCTAATTTGGACAAATGACCACACACACATGGGTGTACCTGGGCAGGACAGAGAACTCACTGTGGCTCTCTGTCTGTGCCTGTCTCCCCTCTACCTCTCTAGCATTAGGAGGCACTGCCATCCATTCCCAGTGGGTTTTCATTTGGAGTCTCCTCCATGGCCCAGGGATCACAACACTACAGCCCTACTGTGTGTACTTATGAGACAAGGGGCAGACTACAGTCTATCAGGGATGTTTATGGACAAAATGGCTGGCACACATCTATAGGACGACATAACCAAATGATGAACTGCCCTCTCATGTTACACTCACATGTAGGTCTATATAGAAACTGGAAAAGAGAGAGAGACATGCTGTAGTTACACACACCCCAAACCAGCCCCCCCAACTCACACACACCAAACCAGCCCCCCCCACCTCACACACACAGTGCACAAACTCCCCAAACCACCACCCCCCCACCTCACAAACACACACCCATCCCATCATACTCTCACCTCTCCACCCAGCTCTTGTAACTGGGGATGTCCTTGGCATAGAGCAGCTTGTTGGAGGGGGAGTCCTTGCCCAGGCGGTGTTCTGAGGTAGAGCAGGAGTCCATGAAGGTCTGGGCCACCACAGACAGACAGGCGTCCGTGATGCTGCTCTTGTGGATGTCGAACACAAACTGGGGGTTCTTGATCACGTTCACCCAGAACCTCAGAGGTAGGCTTTTGGGGAGAGACAGAGAGAGTTAGGGAAGATCATGTCATCCTGGAACGTCAGAACTTTAGAGGTGGGCTATAGAGGAGACATCATGTAAACACAACACCCTGGCCTTACAGGGGACAGAGAACAGTCTATTACCATAACATACACCAGGTACATTTCTAGGAATGCTTCTCTGTGATAGAACACAACAAATGAAACAGAAGACATCAAGGTGATTTTCTACAATTAGACTTAAATAACAATCCTTGTTCAAATCCAAATCCAAGCAGATTACATCCCTGAACATACAACAGCTCACATTGGATAAAGCCAGCTGGTGGATGTGGTCGGTCTGAGCTACACACAGTCAGTGGCAGAAGGGAATGCGGACCCATTCACTTTGCAATCTAGTACACGGCTTGTTGCTGATGCGTTCTATTTGATGTTTACGCCATTGAATAAAGCCCTAATGTTAAAAGCAGGCAACGCCAGGGCTTCATGGTTTCCAGCTGTGTCTGGGGGCTTCACACCAATACGGTTCATATTGCCTTGTTTAGACATGCGGCCCATTCCATGCCTGTCTAGAATAATCAAAACACAAGTATGTTTATTTGTTGGCCTTGGAACGAATGGAGGGAGGTAGCACAGGTGCTAGTGTGTGTTACGGATCAGGTGGGATAAACACAGGACTGAGAATTGCTTAGATTTCCTTCCTTCTCTCTCTCTCTCTCTCATTAACTGGGCAGCGTGGTTTTAGATGACGTGGCAAAAGCCAAACCGGCAAGACACTGCAGTCTAGAGGATGGACCGACTGTGTGTGCAACATCAGGGAGGAGAGAGAAAAAAACACAGAATAATTTGAATAACCCCTCTCCCGACATGTCCTACCCCCCAACCTGCTGTACGACCTAACAAAATAGGATTTGGCGAGGGAAACCTTGGCATTATGACTCTGAATTAATCTGGACGAATCTTCTGGGATTACCAGCCGGATCAAAGGATATTAACACCACTGTGATGCGAGTCTTGATTGTCGTCAATCTGGCGCAGCTGGCCAATACTAGGTTAAGGTCTAGATGGTTTCTGAGGGGAAAGGTCAGATTTAAAGAGTCTCTTCACACGTTCCATTTCTGGGCCAGGTCCATAATGATATTTAGATTTCAGTGAATGTGACACAATACAGGTTTATCTGACAAACTATCACTAGGAGACGATAGAGAGCTGTGTTTGCATTGTGGCAATTGTTCTGCCAATACCTTCGTACAACCTAACTTTCCCCAAACTGTAAAGCTTTTTCTCCAAACAGTAAAGCTTTGTCCCCAAACTGTAAAGCTTTTTCTCCAAACAGTAAAGCTTTGTCCCCAAACTGTAAAGCTTTTTCTCCAAACTGTAAAGCTTTTCTCCCAAACTGTAAAGCTTTTCCCCCAAACTGTAAAGCTTTTTCCCCAAACTGTAAAGCTTTTCCCCCAAACTGTAAAGCTTTTTCCCCAAACTGTAAAACTTTTTCTCCAAACTGTAAAGCTTTTTCTCCAAACTGTAAAGCTTTTTCTCCAAACTGTAAAGCTTTTTCTCCAAACTGTAAAGCTTTTTCTCCAAACTATAAATCTTTTTCTCCAAACTGTAAATCTTTTTCTCCAAACTGTAAAGCTTATTCTCCAAACTGTAAAACTAGTCCCCCAAACTGTAAAGTATGTTATTCATACTGTGGTGTCCAGGATGGAAGCCCAGGCTAGACTGGCACGGGTGTGAATGAAGATCTGACTTCTGCCCAAGTGGTATTTGGTTATTGTGCAGCATTACATTGATTGTTGTCTGTGGGGGACGTTTCATTGTCTTGGATGTTTGATCAGATATAACATATCCAATGAGTCCAAACACACTGGGGTATCTGGAGAGAAACTGTGCCCTTGGAATTCACATCTTCTGGCATATTTTAAAGATGTTTGAATGCAGTTATGACACTGCTTTTTCTTTACAGAGACGAAGCTAAAGTCTTCACTCAGATACTGAATGTGACTCTGTGATCTGTCAACGGTCAGTCAGACAGGAACAACCCTTTTACTCAGAGAAGGAAAGAGTGTACAGCACTGAGGCACGACACTACAGAGTATTGTCCAGGCATAGTGAGTGATTAGCCAGGTCCCAGAACAGTTTGTGCGGTCCTGCCAACTCCTATGGTTTATCCTGTAAATGTTATTATACATTTTTGTTGGGCAGTTCGGAGTTGTCATTGTGCATGGAGTTGTATGGGTTGTATGGGTTGTTGAACTTTGAGGTCAATGGTTTTTGTTTGGCATTTTGGGGTGAAGGATCAGTCTCTTTGTGGTTCCATTACCATCCAATCCCCTAAAGTGACTTTTGGATTCTTGAAAAGCACTTCAAATAAAATGTATTATCATTATGGTCATTGTCATGGCTAGTGAGTGTTGGCCTAGCTAACATCAGCAGGACGAATCCCTTGGTTTCCACAGAAAGACGACGGATGAAAGGTAAATATTGACCCAATATCTACAAATCAAATCAAACAACAGTGTAATCTTGGATCAATACTGATCCATGGTTCTGGTACTGATACTGGAGCCTATATTTCAGGCTGGGTAGAAGTAGAATGTAATGTCTATATGGAGAATGTGATTTAGTGTAATATCACTGTAACATCTCCGTTGTCAACCTTCAGAGGGATGTGTCTTCCTGTCTGCTGCTGTCATTGGGAGAGTGTGGTGGGTTTATGTGATTAAGGACACAGATGAGTTGTGTGTGCTGTGCAATGTGGGCATGTGTGTGCCAGTCTGCTCTAGAAGCTGGTCATTAAAACGCTGCTTGCTGAAGGGACACACACCGAAGAAAGAGGATGAGAGGGAGATGTCGACACACTGACTGCTGATCCAAAAGATACCATCTGGAGGAGCTCTAGAAGTCTGACTCAAACACACGCACGCACACGCACGCACGCACGCACGCACGCACGCACGCACGCACGCACGCACGCACGCACGCACGCACGCACGCACGCACGCACGCACGCACGCACACACACACACACACACACACACACACACACACACACACACACACACACACACACACACACACACACACACACACACACACACACACACACACACACACACACACACACACACACACACACAGAAAGGCATGCACTCGCACAGGTATTTAAACAGATGCACAATGCATGAACACACACACACACCCCACAAACGCTCTCTCTCTCAAACCATTAGTAATGAGGAGGGCAAGTAAAGGTCATATGCTGGGGGACAGAGGAGGCAGGTGGGAGGAGCTATAGGAGGATGGGCTCATTGTAATGGCTGGAATGGAATCAATGGAACAGAGTCAAACATGTGGTTTCCATGTGGTTGATATGTTTGGCACCATTTCATGTATTCCATTCCAGCTATTATAATGAGCCCGTTCTCCTATAGCTCCTCCCACCAGCTGTGGGATGATCACACAGTCAACCATGGTGGATGATTACACAGTCAACCATGGTGGATGATCACACAGTCAACCATGGTGGATGATCACACAGTCAACCATGGGTGGATGATTACACAGTCAACCATGGTAGATGATTACACAGTCAACCATGGTGGATGATCACACAGTCAACACAGTCAACCATGGTAGATGATTACACAGTCAACCATGGTGGATGATTACACAGTCAACCATGGTGGATGATCACACAGTCAACACAGTCAACCATGGTAGATGATCACACAGTCAACCATGGTGGATGATCACACAGTCAACACAGTCAACCATGGTAGATGATCACACAGTCAACCATGGTGGATGATCACACAGTCAACCATGGTGGATGATCACACAGTCAACCATGGTGGATGATCACACAGTCAACCATGGTGGATGATCACACAGTCAACCATGGTGGATGATCACACAGTCAACCATGGTGGATGATCACACAGTCAACCATGGTGGATGATCACACAGTCAACCATGGTGGATGATCACACAGTCAACACAGTCAACCATGGTAGATGATCACACAGTCAACCATGGTGGATGATCACACAGTCAACACAGTCAACCATGGTGGATGATCACACAGTCAACCATGGTGGATGATCACACAGTCAACCATGGTGGATGATCACACAGTCAACCATGGTGGATGATTACACAGTCAACACAGTCAACCATGGTAGATGATCACACAGTCAACCATGGTGGATGATCACACAGTCAACACAGTCAACCATGTTGGATGATCACACAGTCAACACAGTCAACCATGGTGGATGATCACACAGTCAACCATGGTGGATGATTACACAGTCAACCATGGTGGATGATCACACAGTCAACACAGTCAACCATGGTAGATGATCACACAGTCAACCATGGTGGATGATCACACAGTCAACACAGTCAACCATGGTGGATGATCACACAGTCAACCATGGTGGATGATCACACAGTCAACCATGGTGGATGATCACACAGTCAACCATGGTGGATGATCACACAGTCAACCATGGTGGATGATCACACAGTCAACACAGTCAACCATGGTAGATGATCACACAGTCAACCATGGTGGATGATCACACAGTCAACACAGTCAACCATGGTGGATGATCACACAGTCAACACAGTCAACCATGGTGGATGATCACACAGTCAACCATGGTGGATGATTACACAGTCAACCATGGTGGATGATCACACAGTCAACCATGGTGGATGATCACACAGTCAACCATAGGGGATGATCACACAGTCAACCATGGTGGATGATCACACAGTCAACCATGCACTAGACTGAGTGATGATGAAAGGTCTGTCTGTCAGAGGCTCTTCCTGTACAAGCCTGCTTCTGGGAATCAAACAATATGGATGACAGGAAAATAGACTATTATCGACCCCTAAACAAATAAAAACTGCCTTTGATGAGGAACTATTATACCTACGCCTCACATTAATTTAGTCTACTAACATGGTCTACATATCTATGAATAACTGCAGCACAGAAAATAGACTAGACTCTCACCCAGAGACATGACAATGACAGGATTGGTTCTTGGAAACCACATACAGCTGTGTGTCTCTCAACTTCAATCTCAGGTTAGGATGGATCATTTTAATCTATCTCTGCTGCTGGAGAATTACACAGGGAAGAGAATCATCTGGTTTGACAGATATGTCCCCACTGCTTGGTGTAGAACAGGGGACATGGTGCTCTGAGCTGGCTGGGTGTATTTAATCATCTGGTTTGAAGGATATGTCCCCACTGCTTGGTGTAGAACAGGGGACATGGTGCTCTGAGCTGGCTGAGTGTATTTAATCATCTGGTTTGAAGGATATGTCCCCACTGCTTGGTGTAGAACAGGGGACATGGTGCTCTGAGCTGGCTGAGTGTATTTAATCATCTGGTTTGACAGATATGTCCCCACTGCTTGGTGTAGAACAGGGGACATGGTGCTCTGAGCTGGCTGGGTGTATTTAATCATCTGGTTTGAAGGATATGTCCCCATTGCTTGGTGTAGAACAGGGGACATGGTGCTCTGAGCTGGCTGAGTGTATTTAATCATCTGGTTTGAAGGATATGTCCCCACTGCTTGGTGTAGAACAGGGGACATGGTGCTCTGAGCTGGCTGAGTGTATTTAATCATCTGGTTTGAAGGATATGTCCCCACTGCTTGGTGTAGAACAGGGGACATGGTGCTCTGAGCTGGCTGAGTGTATTTAATCATCTGGTTTGAAGGATATGTCCCCACTGCTTGGTGTAGAACAGGGGACATGGTGCTCTGAGCTGGCTGGGTGTATTTAATAATCTGGTTTGAAGGATATGTCCCCACTGCTTGGTGTAGAACAGGGGACATGGTGCTCTGAGCTGGCTGGGTGCAGAAGGCACTGCTTGGTGTAGAACAGGGGACATGGTCCTCTGAGCTGGCTGGGTGCAGAAGGCACTGCTTGGTGTAGAACAGGGGACATGGTGCTCTGAGCTGGCTGGGTGTATTTAATAATCTGGTTTGAAGGATATGTCACCCCTGCTTGGTGTAGAACAGGGGACATGGTGCTCTGAGCTGGCTGGGTGCAGAAGGCACTGCTTGGTGTAGAACAGGGGACATGTTGCTCTGAGCTGGCTGGGTGCAGAAGGCACTGCTTGGTGTAGAACAGGGACATGGTGCTCTGAGCTGGCTGGGTGCAGAAGGCACTGCTTGGTGTAGAACAGGGACATGTTGCTCTGAGCTGGCTGGGTGCAGAAGGCACTGCTTGGTGTAGAACAGGGACATGGTGCTCTGAGCTGGCTGGGTGCAGAAGGCACTGCTTGGTGTAGAACAGGGGACATGGTGCTCTGAGCTGGCTGGGTGCAGAAGGCACTGCTTGGTGTAGAACAGGGGACATGTTGCTCTGAGCTGGCAGGGTGCAGAAGGCACTGTTTGGTGTAGAACAGGGGACATGGTGCTCTGAGCTGGCAGGGTGCAGAAGGAACTGTTTGGTGTAGAACAGGGGACATGGTGCTCTGAGCTGGCAGGGTGCAGAAGGCACTAAGCGTTGTGTAAGCGTTACCAGTGTGTTATGATAAAGGACTGTTTAACGTTTCCCCTCTTGCGAGAGTGATTCCATTAATGTCTATTGTAAGAGCGACCTACAGAGCTCTTGGAAAACACTTAACACGCTCTTTTGCAAATGGTGCAATAACGCAGACACTGGGAAGGATACAAATTAGGACCATGAAGTAAATAGTCTCTCTTTCCCCCTCTCTCTCCACTCTCCTCCGGCCGACTGCCCCACAAATCAATTCCCAGCCCCATGGTCCTTTGGGCCGGAGCTGAGTGATGCATGATGGGACCATGGCGAAGGCCAGGGGCTAATGAGTTATTAGCGTGGTGTTTAACTCCCACTGAGTCCATTTCCTCTTCTCCTCCACCCCCTCCTCTCCTCTTCTCCTCCACCCCTCCTCTCCTCTTCTCTTCCTCTCCTCCTCTCCTCTTCTCCTCCACCGCCTCCTCCTCTCCTCCTCTCTTCCTCTCTCCCTCTCCTCCTCTCCTCTTCTCCTCCACCGCCTCCTCCACTCCTCCTCTCTTCTTCTCTTCCTCTCCTCCTCTCCTCCTCTCTCCCTCTCCTCCTCTCCTCTTCTCCTCCACCCCCTCCTCTCCTCCTCTCTTCCTCTCTCCCTCATTCTAATCCACTCCAGGTTATTTAACCCTGCCAACCCTCCAGGAGGGGGACACAGGTCTAAATTAATCAGAGGATATTCATTTGGAGTCCACTTCCTTCACCTAGCCTCCCCTGGTTTCCTCGCCCTGGCGACTACGGGCGGCGCGTTCCCGGTCGGTATCCATGGTAATGTCAGAGCTGGCTGCCCTGATTGGTTGCCTGTGGGATTAGCTCTTCATCATTGGATTTAATGAAGATTGTTCACACACTCCATGGTTCATTCAGTAGGCATGGAGGTGGTGGTGGAGCAGGGAGACATATTTAGGGCAGTGCCATCTTCTCTCTGATAAACTTCCATGTGTGTGTGTGTGTGTGTGTGTGTGTGTGTGTGTGTGTGTGTGTGTGTGTGTGTGTGTGTGTGTGTGTGTGTGTGTGTGTGTGTGTGTGTGTGTGTGTGTGTGTGTGTGTGTGTGTGTGTGTGTGTGTGTGTGTGTGTGTGTGTGTGTGTGTGTGTATACACAAGAGTGTACATGTGTCTGTGTTTCTACCCATAAGTGTGTTTCTACACACCTGTTTTAGCACAGTACACAGTAAAACAACAGAAAAGGCCAGATGTCGCCAGTGTCTCACCAGTTGCTTTTCCATGTGTGTCTGACATGCGGGTCATGGATGCTGTGCTTGTCAGCCTGCTCATCCAGGAAGTCAAACATGTACTTGATGGCCAGGGGCAGGGCGCTGCCTCGGTGGGCCGTGCTGAAGATGGTCTCAAACAGGTCGTCCACAAACTTCTGTAAAGTGCCCTGTGGAAGCAGAGAGATCAGCAGTGAGCGACAGACAACACACACAGAGACAGAGAGAATGGGGACAGGTGTCTGCAACACTGGTATCAGGCACACTGGTATCAGACACACTGGTATCAGGCACACTGGTATCAGACACATCGGTATCAGACACACCGGTATCAGACACACCGGTATCAGACACACCGGTATCAGACACACTGGTATCAGGCACACTGGTATCAGACACACTGGTATCAGACACACTGGTATCAGACACACCAGGTATCAGACACACCGGTATCAGACACACCGGTATCAGACACACCGGTATCAGACACCGGTATCAGACACACCGGTATCAGACACACCGGTATCAGACACACCGGTATCAGACACACGGTATCGGTATCAGACACACCGGTATCAGACACACCGGTATCAGACACACGGTATCAGGTATGGTTTCCATGTGTTTGATACCATTCCATTCACTACATTCCATCCATTATTATGAGCCATCCTCCCATCACCAGCCTCCGGTGGTGTGTGCGTCTGACTGAGAGTGGGTTTTATCCTGTGTATCTGATGGTGTTTCCTGATGTGTTTCTCTCTCTCTCTCTCTGGTTCTAAATCTCTGGGCTTTGATGGGAAATTGTTTTTTCACAGTTCACTTTTAATAATATCTGGGAACAGGAGGTGCATCTCCTAAGCCTCTGTGTGTGGAGGGATTAGCTCACACACTGCACCATTGACCCTAATTTGATTTAATGTTCTCGTCTTTAAGGAGGAGAGAAGAGAGAGAACGAGATAGATGGAAAGAGAAAATCTAATCCACTTGTAAGGAATGAGCTGATAGAATGCGAGGGGGAGAAGAGAGGAGAGGACAGAATGAAGAAAAGCGACAGTGAGAGAAGCCTATCTGGAAAGAGCCACAAGCGCTCAGTGTGTCAGATGAGGTGTGCACAAGCGACAAATACAAATCCCAATTTGGGTGGAGCGGTGACTGAGTCAGAGAGGAGAGAGGGAGGGGGGCGTGAGGAGAATCCAGTTAGCTGACAATCACAGCCGGGATTCTACCATGTCCCACATTTCTGACAGCTTATCATTTGCCTATGAAGATGAAAATATACATTTCTTCCTCAAACCCTGTGTAGTCATGGGGACCGTTTAGTGGCAGGGAGGCTGTTATACATGTAGTGTGTGTGTGTGTTATACGTGTGTATGTGAGTCTTTGTGAGTAAGGAATCCCACAGACAGACAACTTCATCATGACAGTCCTTCATCTGTCCCCTGAGAGCACAAGCTGCCATTACAACCCACTGAAAACACACACACACACACACACACACACACACACACACACACACACACACACACACACACACACACACACACACACACACACACACACACACACACACACACACACACACACACACACACACACACACACACACACACACACACAGAGAGAGAAACCTGGCCCATCATTACACTGCACTTTAAAGACAATGTGTAATCTAGAATTTAGCCTCACAGACAGTGCTGCCTGCATCAGAACTACCCTGTCATTTAGGATGAGGACAGTCGGTGCTGCCTGCATCAGAACTACCCTGTCATTTAGGATGAGGACAGACAGTGTTGCCTGCATCAGAACTACCCTGTCATTTAGGATGAGGACAGACAGTGCTGCCTGCATCAGAACTACCCTGTCATTTAGGATGAGGACAGACAGTGCTGCCTGCATCAGAACTATCCTGTCATTTAGGATGAGGACAGACAGTGCTGCCTGCATCAGAACTACCCTGTCATTTAGGATGAGGACAGACAGTGCTGCCTGCATCAGAACTACCCTGTCATTTAGGATGAGGACAGACAGTGCTGCCTGCATCAGAACTACCCTGTCATTTAGGATGAGGACAGACAGTGCTGCCTGCATCAGAACTACCCTGTCATTTAGGATGAGTGGAGAGAAAACAAAACAACAAAGACTGAGTGGGTGAAGGGTTGTTGCTGTTGTCACAAACAGAGAGAGAGAGAGAGGAAAAGAGGAATAGAGAACGCAATCAAGAAATAAGCCCTTTGCCCCCCTATCAGAGTGACACTGATGGACCTAAAATGGGGAATGTCAGCGCCGGGCCGACCGACGGTATTTATTGGTGAGGTGAAAGTCAAACGCAGTCAATTACAGGGCTGTCGGCACATTCATACCTCAACAAGAGAGATGGACCCCAAGATAAACTGATTACTTCACAAAACACTCCATCTGTAAAGATGACATGCCGTCTCTGCATCGCATTCCCCCCCTGACCAGGGTCATCACAGGTAAATAGAGCATTTCTCAGTGTGTGTGTTATGTGTGTGTGTGTGTGGGGGGGTATATGTGTTGTGTGGGTGTGTGCCAGTTCACAGCACACGCCAGAGAAATGACAGACAGCATTCACTCTCCATATCTCTGTTGCCTCCTCAGCCATCTCTGCCAACAACTGAGTTTGATGAGTGTGTGTGTGTGTGTGTGTGTGTGTGTGTGTGTGTGTGTGTGTGTGTGTGTGTGTGTGTGTGTGTGTGTGTGTGTGTGTGTGTGTGTGTGTGTGTGTGTGTGTGTGTGTGTGTGTGTGTGTGTGTGTGTGTGTGTGTGTGTGTGTGTGTGAATCCTGCCACTAAGCACTCCCATTACAAATCCAGAAAACCAGGCGGAGTGTTGTCTGTCTGACCCACAACAGAAAGAGCATGGAATGGTCACACCACCAACACCACACTCCAGCTCTCTCTCTCACTCAACAATACATGCTCAGCACAAGTACTCAAAGAACATACAATAAACATCCTCAATTATATATCAATTATATACCTCCCTCCCTCCCCTCCATCTCGCTCTCTCGCCCCCTCTCCCTATCTCTCTCCCCTCCCCCTCCCTCCCTATCTCTCTCCCCTCCTCCCTCCCATCCCCCCTCCCTATCTCTATCCCCTCCCCTCCCCTCCCCCTATCTCTCTCTCCCCTCCCCCCTATCTCTCTCTCCCCTCCCCGCTCCCTCTCTCCCTCCCTCCCTCTCTGGAAGAAAGCATGTGTGATGTAAAAGAGGTGTATCATTAGCAAGTGGATTGGTAATTCCCATTGAGCAGTGGGATCAAAGTCACGATTCCCTCCAAACCAAATTAACTGATTTTCTGAGGGGCAATAGCACCCTGGCATGCTCAAAGAGACTCATTTTACGGCTATTTCAATTTCTGATTTTCACCAGATAACATCTCTGTCCACAGAAAAAGCCTTTACTGGTTGTACCTTTGTGTGTCACCTCTATCATTAGATATGCTGCTGAGGTCTGAAAGACAACATACATCTACATATTTTCACTTAGGTCTCAGAGTCTACAGGGGATGAGGAATAATATCATATTTGAATACTGTGTGCATTCGTGTGATAACTCACCTTAGTGGCCAGCAGCCTGGTCAGGTATATCTCAGAGACCATCTTGGAGCCGCGGTCTCCCTCCTTCTGGTCTCCGTGTTCGTGGTTCTTTACCAGGTGCCACACCTTGACCCCGCTCTCCAGGTCGGGCGTGATCATGGGCGTGCGCGAGCGCAGGCTGTCGGGGCTCCCCGTGTACTTGATCATGTTCTCTGTGGAACATAACGAACAACATCAGAATATGACAGAGAGGAAGCAGAAACCAATGGACTGTAACAGACTATGGAAATATAACATGATCAGCACAGACATAGTATAGACGTTGTAGCAGCACAGACATAGTATAGACGTTGTAGCAGCACAGACATAGTATAGACGTTGTAGCCGCGGGAAGATGTTTGGGGGTGGGGGGTGCTGCGTTTCTTTCGCCAAACGAGGTGGCAAAAAAACAACATCTTGGTGAAATATTTTTTGAGGTCTGCGTTACAGACGGCTATATCGGTCTGCTCATACAGGACTTTTGAATTAGTTTGTATTATTTGGAGGTGCTACAGCACCCTCAGCCTCCCTACTTCCCGCGGATATGGTGCAGAGTAGAGAGAGACAACACACCTAACAGAGGGGATGTGTAAAGAAAACATCTGAGCCAGCACAGTACTGTTCAGGTCGCCGCGATCCAGTGAAAATGGTCAGAGACCACAACATAGACAAAACACACAAAGAAGACAGACGCAACACAAACCAAAGACAGACAAAACAAAATACAGGGGGGGTCAAGCCACACTACACAGGTATTCTAAAGGATACTACACAGGTATTCTAAAGGATACTACACAGGTATTCGAAAGGATACTACACAGGTATTCGAAAGGATACTACACAGGTATTCTAAAGGATACAAAGCCAAATTCAGTCAAGTAGTTTATCTGGGTTCAGTTAGAAGCTTCAAGCTACCGAGACTAACTTTTTACAACAGCGTGTACGTGGTTAATTTCTCATGCCGTCTTTTTCTCTCAGGAGGTAGAATACATCTTGGCACAACTCACGGACACAAAATCGAACAGGTGTATGGCGAGATGAAATATTCATATGCCCTCCCCATTTGACGAGAGTGGCGATGACATTCAAAAACACTCCGGCTCGATGAATGTTTACACAGTCTGAAAAGAATTGATCAGTAGGACTGTTGGTTGAGGGAGAGGACGGTGAAATAAAGTGTGTTTTTGCCAAGGCAGATGCTGCAGAAATCAATTTGTCCTTCCAGAGAGAAATGCAGGAAGAGTGAATGATGGAGGGAGAGAGGAAGAGAGGAGAGGAGAGGGAGGGGTAAAGTACTAGAGAGAGAAAGCAGGTAAAGTGTGTGTGTGCATATTGACTCCTGGAACTTGACTGACTTGGAATGATTGGAGTGTGTGTGTGTGTGCATGTGTGAGCGTGTGTGAGCGTGTGTGTGTGCGTGTGTGTGAGTGTGTGTGTGTGAGTATGCGTGTGTGTGAGCGTGTGTGTGAGTGTGTGTGTGTGAGTATGCGTGTGTGTGCGCGTGCGTGTGTAATAATAAAGTGGTGGGTGTCTCCCAGAGTGTTATTGAGTGTGCTGGTGTAATAGGGCGTGATGACACGTTCGGTGGAGTGGAAGGAGTTCCTAGAAGGAGCGCTCCACACACACACAGTCCTGAAATACTACCATACTGACATATCACACAGGAGTTTTGATTAAGAAAGGAAGCTCTCTCTCTATCACTTTCTGCCTTCTCCTTCCATCCCTCTCTCCCCTACTTCCTCTTCATCTTTCTCCCTCCCTGTTCCTATTCATCTTTCTCTTTACCCCTCTTCTTCTTCATCATCCCTCCTCCTCTCTCCACCTTCCACATTTTCTCTCACTAACTTTCTACCTCCCTCTCCCACTCTCCTTTGGCTCCATTAGAATCATCCTCTCTTCTCCTCAGTGCCTCTCCATTGTGATCAGTCCAGTTCAAAGTCCCCCCCCCCCCTCTCAATGTCTCAAGTGGCTCTGGCATCGTTTGAAGTCAATTCCCCAACTAAGTCAAGAGATGTGTGACATTCTGTCTTCCTCCATCTCTCTCTCCATCCTGTTCCCTCTCTTTCTCTTTCACACTCACCCTCCTTTTTCTTTGGTCTAATTTGAGTGGAGGAACGGAGGCGAGGCGGTGAGATGGCGTATGGAGATGAGATGCTAGCTGGCTAATAAAGTCGTCATTTGATGTGTCTGGAGTGTTTGAGTCCGGGCAGCGCTGCCTTTGATCAGGGTTTGATTTGATGGCTTCTTCTCAGGTTCAAGAGAACACAGGGCCGGACCAAGACAGTCACTGCTAGATGGGACACTGTCTGCCTGCATCCCAAATGGTACGCTATTAGTACACCATGTTCCCCATGGGGCTTTGGTCCAAAGTAGTGCACTATATAGGGAGTAGGGTGCCATTTGGGACACAGTTTCTGTCTCCAGTCCCAGGTGGGAAGAAAGTGCAAACTGCAAATGCACTCTTCTCTTCCCTCTCTTTGTTCTCTCTTTGTTAGTCTGTTAAATTCCCTGCTCTCTAATCTTGTTATCCTGTCTCCTGGGCTCAGTTCTGTCCCTCTTCTCCTCTGGGGCTTTGTCACTATTACTAAGGTGTAACAGCACATAGTGGCTAATATATAGAAGACTTTACTATGTGTTCAGGTATTGTTAATAGTGGTTAATGTATAGAAGACTTTACTATGTGTTCAGGTATTGTTAATAGTGGTTAATGTATAGAAGACTTTACTATGTGTTCAGGTATTGTTAATAGTGGCTAATATATAGAAGACTTTACTATGTGTTCAGGTATTGTTAATAGTGGTTAATGTATAGAAGACTTTACTATGTGTTCAGGTATTGTTAATAGTGGTTAATGTATGGAAGACTTTACTATGTGTTCAGGTATTGTTAATAGTGGTTAATGTATAGAAGACTTTACTATGTGTTCAGGTATTGTTAATAGTGGTAATGTATGGAAGACTTTACTATGTGTTCAGGTATTGTTAATAGTGGTTAATATATAGAAGACTTTACTATGTGTTCAGGTATTGTTAATAGTGGTTAATATATAGAAGACTTTACTATGTGTTCAGGTATTGTTAATAGTGGCTAATATATAGAAGACTTTACTATGTGTTCAGGTATTGTTAATAGTGGTTAATGTATGGAAGACTTTACTATGTGTTCAGGTATTGCTAATAGTGGTTAATGTATGGAAGACTTTACTATGTGTTCAGGTATTGTTAATAGTGGCTAATATATAGAAGACTTTACTATGTGTTCAGGTATTGTTAATAGTGGCTAATATATAGAAGACTTTACTATGTGTTCAGGTATTGTGAATAGTGGCTAATATATAGAAGACTTTACTATGTGTTCAGGTATTGTTAATAGTGGCTAATATATAGAAGACTTTACTATGTGTTCAGGTATTGTTAATAGTGGCTAATATATAGAAGACTTTACTATGTGTTCAGGTATTGTTAATAGTGGCTAATATATAGAAGACTTTACTATGTGTTCAGGTATTGTTAATAGTGGCTAATATATAGAAGACTTTACTATGTGTTCAGGTATTGTTAATAGTGGCTAATATATAGAAGACTTTACTATGTGTTCAGGTATTGTTAATAGTGGTTAATGTATAGAAGACTTTACTATGTGTTCAGGTATTGTTAACAGAGCCTTTACATCTGTTAGTGACATATGGAGCTCAGTTAGTTTGAGGGATGAACAGTGTGTGCAGGAGAAGTCTGTGTTGGTTTCTGTGGTGAAGGTTTAGAGGGAGAAGGTGCTGTTTAGCCACGTTTTTTAATTAAAATCCTGGCAATGGAGCTTGTGCATTCGCAACAGGGAATACCCAGTGTGTGTGTGGGTGTGAACGTCTGTGCGTGTGCTGTTGTGTGTTTGTGTGTGCATGTAAGTGTGCGTGTGTGCCGACTCTGACTATGGATCCCACTCCGATGAGAAGGACACAGTTCTTCCTGTTTAACTCTCAGGCACACAGACTGCTGGGATATGGAGGGGGGGGGCATAATTGTTTTAGTTCCAGGAGGACAATCCTATTCAGCAGAGAAATCTGGAAATGTACTCCTCTGGTGAGACACTGGCGACATCTGGCCTTTTCTGTTGTTTTAATGTGTACTGTGCTAAAACAGGTTAACATTGGAAGTGTACGGCAACCCCCCCCCACACACCACACACACACACACACACACACACACACACACACACACACACACACACACACACACACACACACACACACACACACACACACACACACACACACACACACACACACACACACACACACACACACCGTATTTACTGGCTGAGGTTCTGGACACAGTTGAGTTGTTGACCGAGTTGTAGGCCGTCACCTGCTTGGGGACCAGGGCCATCACAGAGTTATCAGGCACCTGCAGAGAGCGGGAGAGCGAGAGAGAGCAAGAGCGAGAGAGAGCGAGAGCGAGAGAGAGCGAGAGCGAGAGGGAGAGCAGAAAGAGACCAGAATGACTAATCACCATCCTCAATGAGTGCATTCTGATTCTGCCAACTGCATTCTGAATACATCCCCAATGAAGAGAGATGTGGCACTCAGCCACTAAACCCTGGATCACCATACAAATCACTATCCACACGTCATCATGTGTTTATCCTCCATCTATAACAGCTATGATTGGATGCTCAGGAAGCCTTTGTGATCTAATCAGCCCATACACATATGATTAGTGGTAGTGAACGGGGGCGATGTATATCACTATGTGTGAGATGGGACGTCTCAGCCTTCCATTTCAATAATACCCCTCTTCTGGGGCGAGGGGGGAACGTGTGTGTGTGTGTGTGTGTGAGAGAGAGAATGAGGGAAAGAGGGATGGGCTCCTACTTTTCAACACAACAGAAATTGATTCAATTAACACAACTGGGAGTGGGGCTGATCCCAGCCGTGCACAAACACACGTACATATACACAAACACACACTCTGCATAATGTCACCAGCGAGCCCCGCCGGCTGAGGCAGGGTTAATTGAAGAAGTGATCTCTTTAATAGAGTGTGTATGGGGAATAGGGGTGCAGGGCTAAGGGTCTCAGGTGTGTGTTTGGGGTTATTATTACATCATAGCATTATTTCACTCGCTCCCCAACCCGCTCCTCAACCTGCTCCTGGTGCATAATGTGTTAGTATCATGACAGGCGACACCCATGGGAGGCTCCAGGCAGATTCCACAGGGATCCAACTACCCCCCTCTAACTATACAACATGGTCCCTAAGCAGTAATCCTACATGTTTATTAGTTCATTTAATGGTGTGTGTGTGTGTTTGGGGTTGTAATATTGGGAGGGAGGAGGAGAGGTGGGATGGAATGTGAGATGACAGTTGGGTCCGGGTGGTTTAGGAAGAGGAGGAGGAGAAGAGATACTGTTGCTCTCATTAAACTGATGGGATGGCCAGATCATATATCAGAGCAATGCTCAGGGTTACAATGTGATTCTCCCTACAGTAAATAATATAATATATACATATATGTTACTTAGCAGATGCTTTATCCAAAGTGACTTACAGTACAGTGAGTACTTTTATTTGAGCAGAAAGGGCATTGAAACATTAGTTTCAACCAAAGGCGAATGGGTTCTATGCTAACTGTACATAGGGGGGATAGAAATAGAATTAGAATAGCTCCTCTATATCTAGGAGGGTGAATGGGTTCTATGCTAACTGTACATAGGGGGGATATAAATAGAATTAGAATAGCTCCTCTATATCTAGGAGGGTGAATGGGTCTGTGCTAACTGTACATAGGGGGGATAGAAATAGAATTAGAATAGTTCCTCTATATCTAGGAGGGTGAATGGGTCTGTGCTAACTGTACATAGGGGGGATAGAAATAGAATTATAATAGTTCCTCTATATCTAGGAGGGTGAATGGGTTCTATGCTAACTGTACATAGGGGGGATAGAAATAGAATTAGAATAGTTCCTCTATATCTAGGAGGGTGAATGGGTTCTATGCTAACTGTACATAGGGGGGATAGAAATAGAATTAGAATAGTTCCTCTATATCTAGGAGGGTGAATGGGTCTGTGCTAACTGTACATAGGGGGGATAGAAATATAATTAGAATAGTTCCTCTATATCTAGGAGGGTGAATGGGTTCTATGCTAACTGTACATAGGGGGGATAGAAATAGAATTAGAATAGTTCCTCTATATCTAGGAGGGTGAATGGGTTCTATGCTAACTGTACATAGGGGGGATATAAATAGAATTAGAATAGTTCCTCTATATCTAGGAGGGTGAATGGGTTCTATGCTAACTGTACATAGGGGGGATAGAAATAGAATTAGAATAGCTCCTCTATATCAAGGAGGGTGAATGGGTTCTATGCTAACTGTACACAGGGGGGATAAAAATAGAATTAGAATAGTTCCTCTATATCTAGGAGGGTGAATGGGTTCTATGCTAACTGTACATAGGGGGGATAGAAATAGAATTAGAACAGTTCCTCTATATCTAGGAGGGTGAATGGGTTCTATGCTAACTGTACATAGGGGGGATAGAAATAGAATTAGAATAGTTCCTCTATATCTAGGAGGGTGAGTGGGTTCTATGCTAACTGTACATAGGGGGGCTAGAAATAGAATTAGAATAGTTCCTCTATATCTAGGAGGGTGAGTGGGTTCTATGCTAACTGTACATAGGGGGGCTAGAAATAGAATTAGAATAGTTCCTCTATATCTAGGAGGGTGAATGGGTTCTATGCTAACTGTACATAGGGGGGATAGAAATAGAATTAGAATAGTTCCTCTATATCTAGGAGGGAGAATGGGTTCTATGCTAACTGTACATAGGGGGGATAGACATAGAATTAGAATAGTTCCTCTATATCTAGGAGGGTGAATGGGTTCTATGCTAACTGTACATAGGGGGGATAGACATAGAATTAGAATAGTTCCTCTATATCTAGGAGGGTGAATGGGTTCTATGCTAACTGTACATAGGGGGGATAGAAATAGAATTAGAATAGTTCCTCTATATCTAGGAGGGTGAATGGGTTCTATGCTAACTGTACATAGGGGGGATAGAAATAGAATTAGAATAGTTCCTCTATATCTAGGAGGGTGAATGGGTTCTATGCTAACTGTACATAGGGGGATAGAAATAGAATTAGAATAGCTCCTCTATATCTAGGAGGGTGAATGGGTCTGTGCTATATTCATAACAACCCATTAGGATGACAGTTAGCAGAGTCCATTCAGAGTGCACGTTGATCCCATTTTATATTCCATATTTCTGTATTCCATTATAACAAGACAGACGTGGGACTTCTGGAGGCTGTCAAGAGGGGAAATCTGTCTGACCAAAGTCGACAGTAATCAATGATATTCATGTTTTACTAGGTCACCAAGACATTCATAATATATAAGTGGGCAATCTCTTCCACTAACGATGGTGTTGTACAAAATCTACGTCATATAAACTGACCCGTTGGACCCAAAGTGAACAAATGACTGATGTAGACAGTAGATAATCTCCACGAGGTAATACATCAGTAAAATATAACGTCATCTGATGTCAGTTTGGTAAAATGATGAGAGGAACGTTTTGGAGTGGGATGACTGCGAGTGTGAATCTGAGGGATGTTTCTAGTCCCCCTCCTTTCCTCCTTTCCTCCTTACATCCCATTCTCCTCCCTCCTCCCTCCTCTCTCTCCTCCCTCCTCCCTCCTCCCTCACTCCCTCTAACAGGCTTTGAGTGTCTGAGTCTGTTTTTTTGTCAAGGAAAACGCACCCTGCCTTCCCCCTCCTTCCCCTCCCCAGCTGAAAACTGAATTAACTTCTGTCTTCATTATCTCATTCCGGTTTCCAATCAGGCTTCTAATCCATTCTACCTCGCTGTCTCGACCACCACACCCACGACATCCCACTCGCCGCCGTGACATTTCATTTAAGTGTCATGGGCGGGCAGACCCCCCCCTTCCCCTCCGGAAAGCTCATTTGGAGGGCTGCTGGCTTAAGTGTCCACATTATTTACACCATAAGGAGCAAGCGAGCGTCGCTCCGTTCCTATTTCCACCGGTCCATCATTCCGGCTCGCCAATAAAGGAATGCACCAATCAGCAGGATTTGTCATAATGGGGTTGTCTGTCTGTCTGTCTGTCTGTCTGTCTGTCTGTCTGTCTGTCTGTCTGTCTGTCTGTCTGTCTGTCTGTCTGTCTGTCTGTCCGTTCATGCGTGCTGTACATATGACTGGCTTGTCTGGTGTATGTCCAGGTGAAGGTTTGCGTGTGCGCGCGCGCGTGTGTGTTTGCATATTTAAAACAGTGTCATGTTGTCCATGTCTGGAATGGAGCTGGACATACTGTATGTGTGTGTTCTGAGCATGTGTGTCCACCTATGTTAACGCCTGTGTTCTAGTGTGTAAAACTCCCTATAAATGAGAAGACAGATGGACATCTGAGTGGAGCACATCAGATCTTAACTCCTCTCCTCTGCTCAGACAGAGTTGCCATGGCGTTACGACCGCCTGCCCTTTGTTGGTCATCTCCCTGCCTTTCATCCACCCTCTCTCCCTCGGCTGATTACTTCTGGGGTGTCTGATCCTCTGTAATGACCAGGAAGTGCTCTGACAGGCCCAGTCTATTACAGGGGTCACAGGTTACCGGGTCAGAGCCAATAAGGCGGAGAGGAGGGAGAAAGTCATGACTACAAAAGCAATAGTCTCTCTACTGATCGTCATCACTGCTGGTTCTACAGGGGGATAGGAGCAATGACAACTGCCCTTTTCCAAATGTTTTCTGAACGGTGTATGGAGGGTATTTTCGGTCCCCCCTATAAGTGTGCTGTAGCTATAGAAATAGAATAAACAGAGTTCACTTCTTCTGAATGAACATTTAGCTTTTCTAGAGGATCAGGTTGTTGGGCGACAATGCTGTGTTCTATTCTATTATATTCTATTGTCTGAACGAAAGCTGTAATCCTACAATGGAAGATTCAAACACTAAAAACATTGCATCTAGGGTTGCAAAATTCCTGTAAATTTCCCCAAATTCCCCAGTTTTCCAGAAATCCTGGTTGGAAAATTCCTGAAATTACGAAGGAATCCAGAAATCCTCCAACCTGGATTTCTTGGAAAACCTGGGTATTTTGTGAAAGTTACCGAAATGTTGCAACCCTGATTGTACTGTCTAGGGTCCTGATCAACCCTGATTGTACTGTCTAGGGTCCTGATCAACTCTGATTGTACTGTCTAGGGTCCTGATCAACTCTGTACTGTCTAGGGCCCCGATCAACTCTGTACTGTCTAGGGTCCTGATCAACTCTGATTGTACTGTCTAGGGTCCTGATCAACTCTGATTGTACTGTCTAGGGTCCTGATCAACTCTGTACTGTCTAGGGTCCTGATCAACTCTGTACTGTCTAGGGTCCTGATCAACTCTGATTGTACTGTCTAGGATCCTGATCAACTCTGTACTGTCTAGGGTCCTGATCAACTCTGTACTGTCTAGGGTCCTGATCAACTCTGATTGTACTGTCTAGGGTCCTGATCAACTCTGTACTGTCTAGGGTCCTGATCAACTCTGTACTGTCTAGGGCCCTGATCAACTCTGTACTGTCTAGGGCCCTGATCAACTCTGTACTGTCTAGGGTCCTGATCAACTCTGTACTGTCTAGGGTCCTGATCAACTCTGTACTGTCTAGGGTCCTGATCAACTCTGTACTGTCTAGGGTCCTGATCAACTCTGATTGTACTGTCTAGGGTCCTGATCAACCCTGATTGTACTGTCTAGGGTCCTGATCAACTCTGTACTGTCTAGGGTCCTGATCAACTCTGATTGTACTGTCTAGGGTCCTGATCAACTCTGTACTGTCTAGGGTCCTGATCAACTCTGATTGTACTGTCTAGGGTCCAGATCAACTCTGATTGTACTGTCTAGGGTCCTGATCAACTCTGTACTGTCTAGGGTCCTGATCAACTCTGATTGTACTGTCTAGGGTCCTGATCAACTCTGATTGTACTGTCTAGGGTCCTGATCAACTCTGATTGTACTGTCTAGGGTCCTGATCAACTCTGTACTGTCTAGGGTCCTAAACTCTGTACTGTCTAGGGTCCTGATCAACCCTGATTGTACTGTCTAGGGTCCTGATCAACTCTGTACTGTCTAGGGTCCTGATCAACCCTGATTGTACTGTCTAGGGTCCTGATCAACCCTGATTGTACTGTCTAGGGTCCTGATCAACTCTGTACTGTCTAGGGTCCTGATCAACTCTGTACTGTCTAGGGTCCTGATCAACTCTGTACTGTCTAGGGTCCTGATCAACCCTGATTGTACTGTCTAGGGTCCTGATCAACTCTGTACTGTCTAGGGCCCCGATCAACTCTGTACTGTCTAGGGCCCCGATCAACTCTGTACTGCCTAGGGTCCTGATCAACTCTGATTGTACTGTCTAGGGTCCTGATCAACTCTGTACTGTCTAGGGTCCTGATCAACTCTGTACTGTCTAGGGTCCTGATCAACTCTGATTGTACTGTCTAGGGTCCTGATCAACTCTGTACTGTCTAGGGTCCTGATCAACTCTGTACTGTCTAGGGTCCTGATCAACTCTGATTGTACTGTCTAGGGTCCTGATCAACTCTGTACTGTCTAGGGTCCTGATCAACTCTGTACTGTCTAGGGCCCTGATCAACTCTGTACTGTCTAGGGCCCTGATCAACTCTGTACTGTCTAGGGTCCTGATCAACTCTGTACTGTCTAGGGTCCTGATCAACTCTGTACTGTCTAGGGTCCTGATCAACTCTGTACTGTCTAGGGTCCTGATCAACTCTGATTGTACTGTCTAGGGTCCTGATCAACCCTGATTGTACTGTCTAGGGTCCTGATCAACTCTGTACTGTCTAGGGTCCTGATCAACTCTGATTGTACTGTCTAGGGTCCTGATCAACTCTGTACTGTCTAGGGTCCTGATCAACTCTGATTGTACTGTCTAGGGTCCTGATCAACTCTGATTGTACTGTCTAGGGTCCTGATCAACTCTGATTGTACTGTCTAGGGTCCTGATCAACCCTGATTGTACTGTCTAGGGTCCTGATCAACTCTGATTGTACTGTCTAGGGTCCTGATCAACTCTGATTGTACTGTCTAGGGTCCTGATCAACTCTAATTGTACTGTCTAGGGTCCAGATCAACTCTGATTGTACTGTCTAGGGTCCTGATCAACTCTGTACTGTCTAGGGTCCTGATCAACTCTGATTGTACTGTCTAGGGTCCTGATCAACTCTGATTGTACTGTCTAGGGTCCTGATCAACTCTGATTGTACTGTCTAGGGTCCTGATCAACTCTGTACTGTCTAGGGTCCTAAACTCTGTACTGTCTAGGGTCCTGATCAACCCTGATTGTACTGTCTAGGGTCCTGATCAACTCTGTACTGTCTAGGGTCCTGATCAACCCTGATTGTACTGTCTAGGGTCCTGATCAACCCTGATTGTACTGTCTAGGGTCCTGATCAACTCTGTACTGTCTAGGGTCCTGATCAACTCTGTACTGTCTAGGGTCCTGATCAACTCTGTACTGTCTAGGGTCCTGATCAACTCTGATTGTACTGTCTAGGGTCCTGATCAACTCTGATTGTACTGTCTAGGGTCCTGATCAACTCTGATTCATTTACTGTCTAGGGTCCTGATCAACCCTGATTGTACTGTCTAGGGTCCTGATCAACTCTGTACTGTCTAGGGTCCTGATCAACTCTGATTGTACTGTCTAGGGTCCTGATCAACCCTGATTGTACTGTCTAGGGTCCTGATCAACTCTGTACTGTCTAGGGTCCTGATCAACTCTGTACTGCCTAGGGTCCTGATCAACTCTGTACTGTCTAGGGTCCTGATCAACTCTGATTGTACTGTCTAGGGTCCTGATCAACCCTGATTGTACTGTCTAGGGTCCTGATCAACTCTGATTGTACTGTCTAGGGTCCTGATCAACTCTGTACTGTCTAGGGTCCTGATCAACTCTGTACTGTCTAGGGTCCTGATCAACTCTGATTGTACTGTCTAGGGTCCTGATCAACTCTGTACTGTCTAGGGTCCTGATCAACTCTGTACTGTCTAGGGTCCTGATCAACTCTGATTGTACTGTCTAGGGTCCTGATCAACTCTGTACTGTCTAGGGTCCCGATCAACTCTGTACTGTCTAGGGTCTTGATCAACTCGGATTGTACTGTCTAGGGTCCTGATCAACTCTGATTGTACTGTCTAGGGTCCTGATCAACCCTGATTGTACTGTCTAGGGTCCTGATCAACTCTGATTGTACTGTCTAGGGTCCTGATCAACTCTGTACTGTCTAGGGTCCTGATCAACTCTGATTGTACTGTCTAGGGTCCTGATCAACTCTGATTGTACTGTCTAGGGTCCTTATCAACCCTGATTGTACTGTCTAGGGTCCTGATCAACTCTGTACTGTCTAGGGTCCTGATCAACTCTGATTGTACTGTCTAGGTTCCTGATCAACTCTGATTGTACTGTCTAGGGTCCTGATCAACCCTGATTGTACTGTCTAGGGTCCTGATCAACTCTGTACTGTCTAGGGTCCTGATCAACCCTGATCGTACTGTCTAGGGTCCTGATCAACCCTGATCGTACTGTCTAGGGTCCTGATCAACTCTGTACTGTCTAGGGTCCTGATCAACTCTGTACTGTCTAGGGTCCTGATCAACTCTGATTGTACTGTCTAGGGTCCTGATCAACTCTGTACTGTCTAGGGTCCTGATCAACTCTGTACTGTCTAGGGTCCTGATCAACTCTGATTGTACTGTCTAGGGTCCTGATCAACTCTGTACTGTCTAGGGTCCTGATCAACTCTGATTGTACTGTCTAGGGTCCTGATCAACTCTGATTGTACTGTCTAGGGTCCTGATCAACCCTGATTGTACTGTCTAGGGTCCTGATCAACTCTGATTGTACTGTCTAGGGTCCTGATCAACTCTGATTGTACTGTCTAGGGTCCTGATCAACTCTGATTGTACTGTCTAGGGTCCTGATCAACTCTGTACTGTCTAGGGTCCTGATCAACTCTGATTGTACTGTCTAGGGTCCTGATCAACTCTGATTGTACTGTCTAGGGTCCTGATCAACTCTGATTGTACTGTCTAGGGTCCTGATCAACCCTGATTGTACTGTCTAGGTTCCTGATCAACTCTGATTGTACTGTCTAGGGTCCTGATCAACTCTGATTGTACTGTCTAGGGTCCTGATCAACTCTGTACTGTCTAGGGTCCTGATCAACTCTGATTGTACTGTCTAGGGTCCTGATCAACTCTGATTGTACTGTCTAGGGTCCTTATCAACCCTGATTGTACTGTCTAGGGTCCTGATCAACTCTGTACTGTCTAGGGTCCTGATCAACTCTGATTGTACTGTCTAGGGTCCTGATCAACTCTGATTGTACTGTCTAGGGTCCTGATCAACCCTGATTGTACTGTCTAGGGTCCTGATCAACTCTGTACTGTCTAGGGTCCTGATCAACCCTGATTGTACTGTCTAGGGTCCTGATCAACCCTGATCGTACTGTCTAGGGTCCTGATCAACTCTGTACTGTCTAGGGTCCTGATCAACTCTGTACTGTCTAGGGTCCTGATCAACTCTGTACTGTCTAGGGTCCTGATCAACTCTGATTGTACTGTCTAGGGTCCTGATCAACTCTGATTGTACTGTCTAGGGTCCTGATCAACCCTGATTGTACTGTCTAGGGTCCTGATCAACTCTGTACTGTCTAGGGTCCTGATCAACTCTGTACTGTCTAGGGTCCTGATCAACTCTGATTGTACTGTCTAGGGTCCTGATCAACTCTGTACTGTCTAGGGTCCTGATCAACTCTGATTGTACTGTCTAGGGTCCTGATCAACTCTGATTGTACTGTCTAGGGTCCTGATCAACTCTGATTGTACTGTCTAGGGTCCTGATCAACCCTGATTGTACTGTCTAGGGTCCTGATCAACTCTGATTGTACTGTCTAGGGTCCTGATCAACTCTGATTGTACTGTCTAGGGTCCTGATCAACTCTAATTGTACTGTCTAGGGTCCAGATCAACTCTGATTGTACTGTCTAGGGTCCTGATCAACTCTGTACTGTCTAGGGTCCTGATCAACTCTGATTGTACTGTCTAGGGTCCTGATCAACTCTGATTGTACTGTCTAGGGTCCTGATCAACTCTGATTGTACTGTCTAGGGTCCTGATCAACTCTGTACTGTCTAGGGTCCTAAACTCTGTACTGTCTAGGGTCCTGATCAACCCTGATTGTACTGTCTAGGGTCCTGATCAACTCTGTACTGTCTAGGGTCCTGATCAACCCTGATTGTACTGTCTAGGGTCCTGATCAACCCTGATTGTACTGTCTAGGGTCCTGATCAACTCTGTACTGTCTAGGGTCCTGATCAACTCTGTACTGTCTAGGGTCCTGATCAACTCTGTACTGTCTAGGGTCCTGATCAACTCTGATTGTACTGTCTAGGGTCCTGATCAACTCTGATTGTACTGTCTAGGGTCCTGATCAACTCTGATTGTACTGTCTAGGGTCCTGATCAACCCTGATTGTACTGTCTAGGGTCCTGATCAACTCTGTACTGTCTAGGGTCCTGATCAACTCTGATTGTACTGTCTAGGGTCCTGATCAACCCTGATTGTACTGTCTAGGGTCCTGATCAACTCTGTACTGTCTAGGGTCCTGATCAACTCTGTACTGCCTAGGGTCCTGATCAACTCTGTACTGTCTAGGGTCCTGATCAACTCTGATTGTACTGTCTAGGGTCCTGATCAACCCTGATTGTACTGTCTAGGGTCCTGATCAACTCTGATTGTACTGTCTAGGGTCCTGATCAACTCTGTACTGTCTAGGGTCCTGATCAACTCTGTACTGTCTAGGGTCCTGATCAACTCTGATTGTACTGTCTAGGGTCCTGATCAACTCTGTACTGTCTAGGGTCCTGATCAACTCTGTACTGTCTAGGGTCCTGATCAACTCTGATTGTACTGTCTAGGGTCCTGATCAACTCTGTACTGTCTAGGGTCCCGATCAACTCTGTACTGTCTAGGGTCTTGATCAACTCGGATTGTACTGTCTAGGGTCCTGATCAACTCTGATTGTACTGTCTAGGGTCCTGATCAACCCTGATTGTACTGTCTAGGGTCCTGATCAACTCTGATTGTACTGTCTAGGGTCCTGATCAACTCTGTACTGTCTAGGGTCCTGATCAACTCTGATTGTACTGTCTAGGGTCCTGATCAACTCTGATTGTACTGTCTAGGGTCCTTATCAACCCTGATTGTACTGTCTAGGGTCCTGATCAACTCTGTACTGTCTAGGGTCCTGATCAACTCTGATTGTACTGTCTAGGTTCCTGATCAACTCTGATTGTACTGTCTAGGGTCCTGATCAACCCTGATTGTACTGTCTAGGGTCCTGATCAACTCTGTACTGTCTAGGGTCCTGATCAACCCTGATGTACTGTCTAGGGTCCTGATCAACCCTGATCGTACTGTCTAGGGTCCTGATCAACTCTGTACTGTCTAGGGTCCTGATCAACTCTGTACTGTCTAGGGTCCTGATCAACTCTGATTGTACTGTCTAGGGTCCTGATCAACTCTGTACTGTCTAGGGTCCTGATCAACTCTGTACTGTCTAGGGTCCTGATCAACTCTGATTGTACTGTCTAGGGTCCTGATCAACTCTGTACTGTCTAGGGTCCTGATCAACTCTGATTGTACTGTCTAGGGTCCTGATCAACTCTGATTGTACTGTCTAGGGTCCTGATCAACCCTGATTGTACTGTCTAGGGTCCTGATCAACTCTGATTGTACTGTCTAGGGTCCTGACCAACTCTGATTGTACTGTCTAGGGTCCTGATCAAATCTGATTGTACTGTCTAGGGTCCTGATCAACTCTGTACTGTCTAGGGTCCTGATCAACTCTGATTGTACTGTCTAGGGTCCTGATCAACTCTGATTGTACTGTCTAGGGTCCTGATCAACTCTGATTGTACTGTCTAGGGTCCTGATCAACCCTGATTGTACTGTCTAGGTTCCTGATCAACTCTGATTGTACTGTCTAGGGTCCTGATCAACTCTGATTGTACTGTCTAGGGTCCTGATCAACTCTGTACTGTCTAGGGTCCTGATCAACTCTGATTGTACTGTCTAGGGTCCTGATCAACTCTGATTGTACTGTCTAGGGTCCTTATCAACCCTGATTGTACTGTCTAGGGTCCTGATCAACTCTGTACTGTCTAGGGTCCTGATCAACTCTGATTGTACTGTCTAGGGTCCTGATCAACTCTGATTGTACTGTCTAGGGTCCTGATCAACCCTGATTGTACTGTCTAGGGTCCTGATCAACTCTGTACTGTCTAGGGTCCTGATCAACCCTGATTGTACTGTCTAGGGTCCTGATCAACCCTGATCGTACTGTCTAGGGTCCTGATCAACTCTGTACTGTCTAGGGTCCTGATCAACTCTGTACTGTCTAGGGTCCTGATCAACTCTGTACTGTCTAGGGTCCTGATCAACTCTGATTGTACTGTCTAGGGTCCTGATCAACTCTGATTGTACTGTCTAGGGTCCTGATCAACCCTGATTGTACTGTCTAGGGTCCTGATCAACTCTGTACTGTCTAGGGTCCTGATCAACTCTGATTGTACTGTCTAGGGTCCTGATCAACCCTGATTGTACTGTCTAGGGTCCTGATCAACTCTGTACTGTCTAGGGTCCTGATCAACTCTGATTGTACTGTCTAGGGTCCTGATCAACTCTGTACTGTCTAGGGTCCTGATCAACTCTGATTGTACTGTCTAGGGTCCTGATCAACTCTGTACTGTCTAGGGTCCTGATCAACTCTGATTGTACTGTCTAGGGTCCTGATCAACTCTGATTGTACTGTCTAGGGTCCTGATCAACTCTGATTGTACTGTCTAGTGTCCTGATCAACTCTGTACTGTCTAGGGTCCTGATCAACTCTGATTGTACTGTCTAGGGTCCTGATCAACTCTGTACTGTCTAGGGTCCTGATCAACTCTGATTGTACTGTCTAGGGTCCTGATCAACTCTGATTGTACTGTCTAGGGTCCTGATCAACTCTGTACTGTCTAGGGTCCTGATCAACTCTGTACTGTCTAGGGTCCTGATCAACTCTGATTGTACTGTCTAGGGTCCTGATCAACTCTGTACTGTCTAGGGTCCTGATCAACTCTGTACTGTCTAGGGTCCTGATCAACCCTGATTGTACTGTCTAGGGTCCTGATCAACCCTGATTGTACTGTCTAGGGTCCTGATCAACCCTGATTGTACTGTCTAGGGTCCTGATCAACTCTGATTGTACTGTCTAGGGTCCTGATCAACCCTGATTGTACTGTCTAGGGTCCTGATCAACCCTGATTGTACTGTCTAGGGTCCTGATCAACCCTGATTGTACTGTCTAGGGTCCTGATCAACCCTGATTGTACTAGGGTCCTGATCTAGGGTCCTGATCAACTCTGATTGTACTGTCTAGGGTCCTGATCAACTCTGATTGTACTGTCTAGGGTCCTGATCAACTCTGATTGTACTGTCTAGGGTCCTGATCAACTCTGATTGTACTGTCTAGGGTCCTGATCAACCCTGATTGTACTGTCTAGGGTCCTGATCAACTCTGTACTGTCTAGGGTCCTGATCAACTCTGTACTGTCTAGGGTCCTGATCAACTCTGATTGTACTGTCTAGGGTCCTGATCAACTCTGATTGTACTGTCTAGGGTCCTGATCAACCCTGATTGTACTGTCTAGGGTCCTGATCAACTCTGTACTGTCTAGGGTCCTGATCAACTCTGTACTGTCTAGGGTCCTGATCAACTCTGATTGTACTGTCTAGGGTCCTGATCAACTCTGTACTGTCTAGGGTCCTGATCAACTCTGATTGTACTGTCTAGGGTCCTGATCAACTCTGTACTGTCTAGGGTCCTGATCAACTCTGATTGTACTGTCTAGGGTCCTGATCAACTCTGATTGTACTGTCTAGGGTCCTGATCAACCCTGATTGTACTGTCTAGGGTCCTGATCAACTCTGTACTGTCTAGGGTCCTGATCAACTCTGATTGTACTGTCTAGGGTCCTGATCAACCCTGATTGTACTGTCTAGGGTCCTGATCAACTCTGTACTGTCTAGGGTCCTGATCAACTCTGATTGTACTGTCTAGGGTCCTGATCAACTCTGTACTGTCTAGGGTCCTGATCAACTCTGATTGTACTGTCTAGGGTCCTGATCAACTCTGTACTGTCTAGGGTCCTGATCAACTCTGATTGTACTGTCTAGGGTCCTGATCAACTCTGATTGTACTGTCTAGGGTCCTGATCAACTCTGATTGTACTGTCTAGTGTCCTGATCAACTCTGTACTGTCTAGGGTCCTGATCAACTCTGATTGTACTGTCTAGGGTCCTGATCAACTCTGTACTGTCTAGGGTCCTGATCAACTCTGATTGTACTGTCTAGGGTCCTGATCAACTCTGATTGTACTGTCTAGGGTCCTGATCAACTCTGTACTGTCTAGGGTCCTGATCAACTCTGTACTGTCTAGGGTCCTGATCAACTCTGATTGTACTGTCTAGGGTCCTGATCAACTCTGTACTGTCTAGGGTCCTGATCAACCCTGATTGTACTGTCTAGGGTCCTGATCAACCCTGATTGTACTGTCTAGGGTCCTGATCAACCCTGATTGTACTGTCTAGGGTCCTGATCAACCCTGATTGTACTGTCTAGGGTCCTGATCAACTCTGATTGTACTGTCTAGGGTCCTGATCAACCCTGATTGTACTGTCTAGGGTCCTGATCAACCCTGATTGTACTGTCTAGGGTCCTGATCAACCCTGATTGTACTGTCTAGGGTCCTGATCAACCCTGATTGTACTGTCTAGGGTCCTGATCAACTCTGATTGTACTGTCTAGGGTCCTGATCAACTCTGATTGTACTGTCTAGGGTCCTGATCAACCCTGATTGTACTGTCTAGGGTCCTGATCAACTCTGATTGTACTGTCTAGGGTCCTGATCAACTCTGATTGTACTGTCTAGGGTCCTGATCAACTCTGATTGTACTGTCTAGGGTCCTGATCAACTCTGTACTGTCTAGGGTCCTGATCAACTCTGATTGTACTGTCTAGGGTCCTGATCAACTCTGATTGTACTGTCTAGGGTCCTGATCAACTCTGATTGTACTGTCTAGGGTCCTGATCAACTCTGATTGTACTGTCTAGGGTCCTGATCAACCCTGATTGTACTGTCTAGGGTCCTGATCAACTCTGTACTGTCTAGGGTCCTGATCAACTCTGATTGTACTGTCTAGGGTCCTGATCAACTCTGATTGTACTGTCTAGTGTCCTGATCAACTCTGTACTGTCTAGGGTCCTGATCAACCCTGATTGTACTGTCTAGGGTCCTGATCAACTCTGTACTGTCTAGGGTCCTGATCAACTCTGTACTGTCTAGGGTCCTGATCAACTCTGATTGTACTGTCTAGGGTCCTGATCAACTCTGTACTGTCTAGGGTCCTGATCAACTCTGATTGTACTGTCTAGGGTCCTGATCAACTCTGTACTGTCTAGGGTCCTGATCAACTCTGATTGTACTGTCTAGGGTCCTGATCAACTCTGATTGTACTGTCTAGGGTCCTGATCAACCCTGATTGTACTGTCTAGGGTCCTGATCAACTCTGTACTGTCTAGGGTCCTGATCAACTCTGATTGTACTGTCTAGGGTCCTGATCAACCCTGATTGTACTGTCTAGGGTCCTGATCAACTCTGTACTGTCTAGGGTCCTGATCAACTCTGATTGTACTGTCTAGGGTCCTGATCAACTCTGTACTGTCTAGGGTCCTGATCAACTCTGATTGTACTGTCTAGGGTCCTGATCAACTCTGTACTGTCTAGGGTCCTGATCAACTCTGATTGTACTGTCTAGGGTCCTGATCAACTCTGATTGTACTGTCTAGGGTCCTGATCAACTCTGATTGTACTGTCTAGTGTCCTGATCAACTCTGTACTGTCTAGGGTCCTGATCAACTCTGATTGTACTGTCTAGGGTCCTGATCAACTCTGTACTGTCTAGGGTCCTGATCAACTCTGATTGTACTGTCTAGGGTCCTGATCAACTCTGATACTGTACTGTCTAGGGTCCTGATCAACTCTGTACTGTCTAGGGTCCTGATCAACTCTGTACTGTCTAGGGTCCTGATCAACTCTGATTGTACTGTCTAGGGTCCTGATCAACTCTGTACTGTCTAGGGTCCTGATCAACCCTGATTGTACTGTCTAGGGTCCTGATCAACCCTGATTGTACTGTCTAGGGTCCTGATCAACCCTGATTGTACTGTCTAGGGTCCTGATCAACCCTGATTGTACTGTCTAGGGTCCTGATCAACTCTGATTGTACTGTCTAGGGTCCTGATCAACCCTGATTGTACTGTCTAGGGTCCTGATCAACCCTGATTGTACTGTCTAGGGTCCTGATCAACCCTGATTGTACTGTCTAGGTTCCTGATCAACTCTGATTGTACTGTCTAGGGTCCTGATCAACTCTGATTGTACTGTCTAGGGTCCTGATCAACTCTGTACTGTCTAGGGTCCTGATCAACTCTGATTGTACTGTCTAGGGTCCTGATCAACTCTGATTGTACTGTCTAGGGTCCTTATCAACCCTGATTGTACTGTCTAGGGTCCTGATCAACTCTGTACTGTCTAGGGTCCTGATCAACTCTGATTGTACTGTCTAGGGTCCTGATCAACCCTGATTGTACTGTCTAGGGTCCTGATCAACTCTGTACTGTCTAGGGTCCTGATCAACCCTGATTGTACTGTCTAGGGTCCTGATCAACCCTGATCGTACTGTCTAGGGTCCTGATCAACTCTGTACTGTCTAGGGTCCTGATCAACTCTGTACTGTCTAGGGTCCTGATCAACTCTGATTGTACTGTCTAGGGTCCTGATCAACTCTGTACTGTCTAGGGTCCTGATCAACTCTGATTGTACTGTCTAGGGTCCTGATCAACTCTGATTGTACTGTCTAGGGTCCTGATCAACTCTGTACTGTCTAGGGTCCTGATCAACTCTGATTGTACTGTCTAGGGTCCTGATCAACTCTGATTGTACTGTCTAGGGTCCTGATCAACTCTGTACTGTCTAGGGTCCTGATCAACTCTGATTGTACTGTCTAAGGTCCTGATCAACTCTGTACTGTCTAGGGTCCTGATCAACTCTGTACTGTCTAGGGTCCTGATCAACCCTGATTGTACTGTCTAGGGTCCTGATCAACCCTGATTGTACTGTCTAGGGTCCTGATCAACCCTGATTGTACTGTCTAGGGTCCTGATCAACCCTGATTGTACTGTCTAGGGTCCTGATCAACTCTGATTGTACTGTCTAGGGTCCTGATCAACCCTGATTGTACTGTCTAGGGTCCTGATCAACCCTGATTGTACTGTCTAGGGTCCTGATCAACCCTGATTGTACTGTCTAGGGTCCTGATCAACCCTGATTGTACTGTCTAGGGTCCTGATCAACCCTGATTGTACTGTCTAGGGTCCTGATCAACTCTGATTGTACTGTCTAGGGTCCTGATCAACTCTGATTGTACTGTCTAGGGTCCTGATCAACTCAAATCAAATCAAATCAAATTTATTTATATAGCCCTTCGTACATCAGCTGATATCTCAAAGTGCTGTACAGAAACCCAGCCTAAAACCCCAAACAGCAAACAATGCAGGTGTAAAAGCACGGTGGCTAGGAAAAACTCCCTAGAAAGGCCAAAACCTAGGAAGAAACCTAGAGAGGAACCGGGCTATGTGGGGTGGCCAGTCCTCTTCTGGCTGTGCCGGGTAGAGATTATAACAGAACATGACCAAGATGTTCAAATGTTCATAAATGACCAGCATGGTCAAATAATAATAAGGCAGAACAGTTGAAACTGGAGCAGAAATCAGATGGACTGGGGACAGCAAGGAGCCATCATGTCAGGTAGTCCTGGGGCACGGTCCTAGGGCTCAGGTCAGTTGAAACTGGAGCAGGAGCATGGCCAGGTGGACTGGGGACAGCAAGGAGTCCTCATGTCAGGTAGTCCTGGGGCATGGTTCTAGGGCTCAGGTCCTCCGAGAGAGAGAAAGAAAGAGAGAAGGAGAGAATTAGAGAACGCACACTTAGATTTACACAGGACACCGAATAGGACAGGAGAAGTACTCCAGATAAACAAACTGACCCTAGCCCCCCGACACATAAACTACTGCAGCATAAATACTGGAGGCTGAGACAGGAGGGGTCAGGTGACACTGTGGCCCCATCCGAGGACACCCCCGGACAGGGCCAAACAGGAAGGATATAACCCCACCCACTTTGCCAAAGCACAGCCCCCACACCACTAGAGGGAACTCTGTACTCTGTACTGTCTAGGGTCCTGATCAACTCTGATTGTACTGTCTAGGGTCCTGATCAACTCTGATTGTGTCTACATGAAAGGATGCTGCATCTGAAGATAACAATCACTCAATATATTTTCTACCTTTGTAGGGGATTTCAAACTGAACATCCATTTATGTTTTTACTCTAATGACTGTTTTGAGATCTAAAACCGACTTTGCTCTTTTGCTCAGAACATCAAATCAAAATCAAATCAAACTTTATTTGCCACATGCTCCGAATACAACCAGTGTAGTAGACTTTACTGTTGAAATGCTGACTACCAACAGTGTAGACTTTACTGTTGAAATGCTGACTACCAACAGTGTAGACCTTACTGTTGAAATGCTGACTTACAAGCCCTTAACCAACAGTGTAGACTTTACTGTTGAAATGCTGACTTACAAGCCCTTAACCAACAGTGTAGACTTTACTGTTGAAATGCTGACTTACAAGCCCTTAGCCAACAGTGTAGACTTTACTGTTGAAATGCTGACTTACAAGCCCTTAGCCAACAGTGTAGACTTTACTGTTGAAATGCTTACTAACAAGCCCTTAACCAACAGTGTAGACTTTACCGTGAAATGCTTAATTACAAGCCCTTAACCAACAGTGTAGACCTTACTGTTGAAATGCTTACTGACAAGCCCTTAACCAACAGTGTAGACTTTACTGTTGAAATGCTGACTTACAAGCCCTTAACCAACAGTGTAGACTTTACTGTTGAAATGCTGACTTACAAGCCCTTAACCAACAGTGTAGACTTTACTGTTGAAATGCTGACTTACAAGCCCTTAACCAACAGTGTAGACCTTACTGTTGAAATGCTGACTTACAAGCCCTTAACCAACAGTGTAGACTTTACTGTTGAAATGCTGACTTACAAGCCCTTAGCCAACAGTGCAGTTCAAGAAGAGGAAAATATTTACCAAGTAGACTAAAATAAAAAGTCATAATAAAAATGAACACAATAAGAATAACGAGGCTATATACAGGGGGCACTGGTACCGAGTCAGTGTGCAGGGGTAAAGGCTAGTTGAGGTAATATGTACATCTAGGTGGGGGCAAAGTGACTATACATAGGTAACAATCAAACATTGAGTAGCAGCAGTGTACAAGGGGGGGGGGGGTCAATGTAAATAGATAATTATGAATTGTTCAGCAGTCTAATGGCTTGGGGGTAGAAGCTGTTGAGGAGCTTTTTGGTCCTAGACTTGGTGCTCCGATACCGCTTGCCGTGTGGTAGCAGAGAAAACGGTCTATAACTTGGATGGCTGGAGTCTGACAATTTTATAGGCTTTCCTTTTTGACACTGCCTATTATATAGGTCCTGGATGGCAGGAAGCTTGGCCCCAGTTATGTACTGGGCCGTTTGCACTACCCTCTGTAGCGCCTTACGTTTAGATGCCGAGAAGTTGCCATACCAGGCGGTGAGCAACCGGTCAGGATGCTCTCGATGGTGCAGCTGTAGAACCTTTTGAGGATCTGGGGGCCCATGCCAAATCTTTTCAGTCTCCTGAGGGGAAAAAGGTTTTGTTGTGCCCTCTTCATGACTGTCTTGGTATGTTTGGACTATGATAGTTTGTTGGTGATGTGGACAAAAAGGAACTTGAAACTCTCGACCCGCTCCACTACAACCCTGCCGATGTTAATGAGGGCCTGTTCGGCCCGCCTTCTCCTGTAGTCCACGATCAACTCCTTTGTCTTGCTCACATTGAGGGAGAGGTTGTTGTCCTGGCACCACACTGCCAGTTTTCTGACCTCCTCCCTATAGGCCATCTCATCGTTGTCGGTGATCAATGTTGTGTTGTCAGCAAACTTAATGATGGTGTTTGAGTCGTGTTTGTCCACACAGTCATGGGTGAACAAGGAATACAGGAGGGGACTAAGTACACACCCCTGAGGGGCCCCAGTGTTAAGGATCAGACTGGCAGATGTATTGTTGCCTACTCTAAATCCTGGAAGTCCAGGATTTAGTTGCAGTTGGAGGTGTTTAGTCCCAGAGTCCTTAGCTTAGTGATGAGCTTCATGGGCACTATGGTGTTGAACATTGAGCTGTAGTCGATGAACAGCATTCTCACGTTTGTTCCTTTTGTCCAGGTGAGAAAGGGCGATGTGGAGTGCGATTGAGATTATGTCATCTGTGGATCTGCTGGGGCGGTATGCAAATTGGAGTGGGTCTAGGGTGTCCTGGAGGATGCTGTTGATGTGAGCCATGACCAGCCTTTCAAAGCACTTCCCGGCGACCGACGTGAGTGCCACGAGAGGTAATAATTTAGGCAGGTTACCTCCACTTCCTTTGGCACAGGGACTATGGTGGTCTACTTGAAACACGTAGATATTATAGACTTAGTCAGGGAGAGGTTGAACATGTCAGTGAAGACACTTGACAGTTGGTCTGCGCATTCTTTGACTACACGTCCTGGTAATCTGTCTGGCCCAGCGGCATTAAAGGTTTTGTTCACATCGGCTACCAAGAGAGTTATCACACAGTCATCCAGAACAGCTGGTGCTCTCGTTCATGCTTCAGTGTTGATTGCCTTGAAGCAAGCATGAAAGGCATTTAGCTCGTCTGGTAGGCTCGCGTCACTGGGCAGCTCGTGTCTGGGTTTCCCTTTGTAGTCCATAATAGTTTCAAGCCCTGCCGCATCCGACGAGCGTCAGAGCTCGTAGTAGGATTCAATCTTAATCCTGTATTGATGCTTTGCTTGTTTGATAGTTTGTCTGAGGGCATAGCAGGATTTCTTATAAGCGTCCGGATTAGTCTCCCGCTCCTTGAAAGCGGCAGCTCTAGCCCTTAGCTAGATGAGAATGTTGCCTGTAATCCAGGGCTTCTGGTTGGGATACGTACGTACAGTCACTTTGGGGAGGAAGTCATCAATGCACTTATTGATGAAGCCGATGACTGATGTGGTGTATTCCTCAATGCCATTGGATGAATCCCAGAACATATTCCAGTCTGTGCTAGCAAAACTGTCCTTTAGTGTAGCATCCGCGTCATATGACCACTTCCGTATTGAGCGAGTGACTGATACTTCCTGCTTTAGTTTTTGATTGTAAGCCGGAATCAGGAGGATAGAATTGTGGTCAGATTTGCCAAATGGAGGGCGGGGAAGAGCTTTGTATGCATCTCTGTGTGTGGAGTAAAGGTGGTCTAGGTTTTCTTTTCTCCTGGTTGCACATGTGACATGCAGGTAAAAATTTGGTAAAACTGATTTAAGATTGCCTGCGTCCCCGGCCACTAGGAGCGCTGCTTCTGGGTGAGCATTTTCTTCTTTGCTTATGGCCTTATAGAGTTGGTTGAGAGGGGTCTTAGTGCCAGCTTTGCTTTGTGGTGGTAAATAGACGGCTACGAATAATACAGATAAGAACTCTATACAGATAGTACGGTCGAAAGCTTATCATAAGGTACTCTACCTCAGGTGAGCAATACCTTGACTTCTTTAATATAGGACATCGCACACCAGCTGTTGTTGACAAAAAGACACACCGCCACCCCTCGTCTTACCAGAGGTAGCGTCTCTGTTCTGCCGGTGCATGTAAAATCCCGCCAGCTCTATATTGTCCGTTTCTTCGTTCAGCCAAGTATCAGTGAAACACAAGATGTTACAGTTTTTAATGTCCCATTGGATAATTTTAATAATAGGTCATCCATTTTATTTTCTAACGATTGCACGTTAACAGGGAGAATGGAAGGCAGTGGGAGTTTACTCATTCACCTCTGGCTACTCAGAAGGATCCCCGATCTGCTCCCACTTTTCCGGCGTCTTTTCTTCATGCAAAAGGCGTGGATCTGGGCCTGTTCCATTGAAAGCAGGATTTCCTTCTCGTCAGACTCGTTAAAGGAAAACGTTTCTTCCAGTCCAAGATGAGTAATTGCTTTTCTGATGTCCAGAAGTTATTTCCGGTCATAAGAGATGTAGCAGCAACATACACAATAAGTAAAAAAATAAGTTACACAAAATGCAAATAAAATGTAAAAAATTTGCACAATTGGTTGGGAGAATGTAAAACGTCAGTCATGTTCTTCGGTGCCATGTATTAGTCTATTGGCTGGAGAAATCAACATAGTCCATTTAGAACTGTCAAAGGATGTGCGTGTTCATTCAATAGCTTGGCAGAGGCTTTTAAGCCTGCCAAAACAGAATTTTGCCTCTTCTTCCTCTTCCCTTTGTCTGCGGCCATCACACATTATTGAAACGGACTGATACACAACTCTGAAAAACATTCTGCCTGACTGATCCACCAGCAACATCGGTCCTACGCGTCAACAACCTAAACCAACATGATCGGACACAACACGTGTGCAATACTGTCAGGTTGCGTGCGTAGACATCTTGTGAAGCCTCTAGTCTCTTTGGTACTGTTACTCTTGTAATACTAGTTTAGGTGCTTTCCTACCGTCAACTCTGACTTGCAGAGTTCTAATCAAAGTCTGATTTTTAATGAGTTTCTGTTTCCTTCAGTGTTTGGGGAGGAAATACATGTGGTAGTGGATAAAGGTGCTGTCTGTCTGTGGAATGGCGACGTTTGGAAACAGAGACAACAAAGAGAGTGGCTGATGACTCCTGAACTCAGAAGGCTGGAGGAGCGAGGGAGGAGGGAGGCAGGAGATATGGTGGGGCAGGAGATATGGTGAAGTAGGCGGTATAGATAGAATCAGTTAAACAAATAAACAAACTCAAAACACAAATCTCCCTCCGGCTCCGTCTGATGAGATCAGGAGGTCTATTTGAGAAAAGAGCCGTGAGTGGTGTGTGTGTTTTGCAAAGAGACCTTTACAGGGTAATCTATTTGATGAAACATTTATGAGGTTGAGCAGCATTTTGACTGGGTGATTAGCTGCAAAAGTTTACCTGGAAATGGAATGACACTCAGGTGGAGTGAGTTTACCTGTGAGTGAGTGTGCAATATGAATTTATCTAGTGTACCGTCTACATTATGGTAGTACCTGGAAGTCAATCATCTCAAACATGTATTTACCTGGAAGTGGATACTCTAATAGTTAGAGCCTAATCTGGACCATCGGTTTACCTCAAACTGAACACTATGCAGCATAATATTTACATGGAAACATGGTGCACCACACTGTATTATACACTATGAGAGGGAATAGTTTAGTTTTGATATTGCAAATACACACTGGAGGGGAAAACAAACTACTTCATTCTATTCATCCATTTTGCTTGTCTCTAACAGGCTTTGTTGGTACACTAGCAAATCACCAGTCCCTTCTGTACAGCGTATTGGGAGTTATCTTCAATCTTCTCCATTACGGATCAGTGTACCCTATAGAAATACAATGCATTACACTTCTACCCTCTCTGTCCTGAGTGAACATGGGTATGACTCCACCTCTAGATATGCATGTCCCTTGTAGTATAGATATGTGTGTTCTAGATAGTGATGTGTGTACCTGGTCGTATAGATATGTGTGTTCTAGATAGTGATGCGTGTACCTTGTCGTATAGATATGTGTGTTCTAGATAGTGATGCGTGTACCTGGTCGTATAGATATGTGTGTTCTAGATAGTGATGCGTGTACCTGGTCGAATAGATATGTGTTCTAGATAGTGATGCATGTAACACACACACACACACACACACACACACACACACACACACACACACACACACACACACACACACACACACACACACACACACACACACACACACACACACACACACACACACACACACACACACACACACACCTTTATTTAACTGGGCAAGTCAGTTAATAACAAATTCTTATTTTCAATGACGGCCTTGGAACAGTGGGTTAACTGTTCTAGATAGTGATGCGTGTACCTGGTAGTGAGCAAGCATGTTGAGTCTCTTCCAGTCGCTCTCAATCTTGGTAGAGAGGTCTTCATCCATCAGGATCGTACGCTGACCTCTGCCCTGGCGCCACTCTGTGAGGGGGCAAAGGTAAAGACAGGTTAGGGCACTACAGGGAGAAAGAGAGATTTATATCCAGCCTGCTCAGAATGACCTTTTCCACAAGATGCAGTGATCACTACGCTCTCTTTTTGTACACTCCTTTGATGTCACACACGCAGGTTGGCATTTATTGTCATGAATCTTTCCCTGTTGGCAGCTCTGTAGAGTCGTCACTGACTGGCACAGCCACAAAGTCATCAAATCTGATTTTAAACCTATTTTTACAATATAGCCAGTTTTGACTTTCTAGATGGCCCGTGTAGTGAAGAATTGCTCATTTCTGCCTCCAGGGCAAGATTCATGACAGTGAATGTCAACCTGCGTCACATACACACTGGTTCTGCAGGAGCCATGTATGTCTGGACCGTGGGAAGAGAAGGGAGTGGCTACAGTGAAACAGATCTGGAGTTCCTGGAATCCTTCCTTTGAGGCCAGCATGAGATTCCCAGGCCACAAAGTAGCGATACCGAGACGTAGAACGAGTGTGACAACGAGTGTTAGTTGCAAGAGAGAACGAGAGGGAGGACAAGAAGAAATAGAGGGAAAAGAAAGGGAGGAAAATTAATCACCCACTCTGCTCTTTGATAGAGAGCGGATCGGGGCCTTCGCTGGGCCCTCTCGATCGATGGATGTGATTACCACTGCTAGCCAAGGTCCCTACTTCCTCTTTCATCTGTGGCGGGCCCCTGGCCCCCACGCTGAGTGCTCTCCACCATCGACCAGTGCTAAACCCCTGCTGAACTGTCTCTTATTGTCATTTCTGGGAACTAGCTAGGGCAGGAGAAACCACACCACCGCTACCCCATTCAACTGAACTTTCAGTCTCAGCTAGAAATACCACACCATTGCACCCTCAGGAGATACCCCACCTAAAGCACCCTTCAAGAGAAACCATACCACCGCACACACTCGAGATACAACGCCACCCCAAAGACATACGAAATAACCCACCACCCTCACCACTGTAGAGAAACCCCACCACTGTATTCGGTCACATTATAATGAAAATAAAATATATTGTGGAAAACAAACAAGGAGGTGATATTATTTTGTTTGCCGCATTTGAGTTTATATAAGAATGTGTCACTGTGTCGGTGTTGTTCCCGCCTGGCGTCGGTCACTGTCATCTCCTATTCCAATCACAAATAGACCAACAAAGCAGCAATCACAGGGCAGATGATGAAACACGTCCTAGGAGGGGTGCGGAGAACAACTTTGGCATCAGAAATCTCCAGAAAACACAAAGCCTCCTATTGTTTTCTCTCTGTACTGTACATCTTTCCATCAACATGCAAATGACCTGAGTCTCCAGTTGGGCCAGAGTAAACAAACCAAAGGAAGAGGAGAGAGGGAATTGGAAAAAAGGAGAGGAAAGAAAGGATGAATTTGGAGAAAACCAGAGTAAGATGAGATTGCCCCTGTACCCCAATCCTCCCAGGTCTCTCTGTGTGGAGCCCAGTGTTGTAGATAAAGGCTTTGGGGAGTGGAGGGATTCTAGAACATCGGAGCTCCTACAGTGAAGGTTAAGGTTATTGAGGTAGTGTTGTCATACTGCAGAGGGGGAAGTAGTGAAGGTTATTGAGGTAGTGTTGTCATACTGCAGAGGGGGAAGTAGTGAAGGTTATGGAGGTAGTGTTGTCATACTGCAGAGGGGGAAGTAGTAAAGGTTATTGAGGCAGTGTTGTCATACTGCAGAGGGGGAAGTAGTGAAGGTTATTGAGGTAGTGTTGTCATACTGCAGAGGGGGAAGTAGTGAAGGTTATTGAGGCAGTGTTGTCATACTGCAGAGGGGGAAGTAGTGAAGGTTATTGAGGTAGTGTTGTCATACTGCAGAGGGGGAAGTAGTGAAGGTTATTGAGGTAGTGTTGTCAGACTGCAAAGGGGGAAGTAGTGAAGGTTGCTGAGGTAGTGTTGTGAGAATGCAGAGTGAAGGTTGTTGAGGTGGTGTTGTCATACTGCAGAGGGGGAACCAGTGAAGGTTGTTGAGGTAGTGTTGTTATACTGCAGAGGGGAAGTAGTGAAGGTTGTTGAGGTAGTGTTGTCATACTGCAGAGGGGGAACCAGTGAAGGTTGTTGAGGTGGTGTTGTCATACTGCAGAGGGGGAACCAGTGAAGGTTGTTGAGGTAGTGTTGTCATACTGCAGAGGGTGAACCAGTGAAGGTTATTGAGGTAGTGTTGTCATACTGCAGAGGGTGAACCAGTGAAGGTTATTGAGGTAGTGTTGTTATACTGCAGAGGGTGAACCAGTGAAGGTTATTGAGGTAGTGTTGTCATACTGCAGAGGGGGAAGCAGCACACACATGTACTTGCATATACATACACACACACACACAATTCACTCCCCCCACCCTCACACACGTACCTATACCTCCCCACACACACAAAGCAGGTCTTGCTTGGATTGGTTCTCACGCCCTGTCCCCTCCTATCGTGCCTCCCTCAGGGGGACCCGGCATGGGGAATTAAAAACAATATCTGGGACAAAAACACTCTTGTCAAATTTGTTTTCAGGAGAGCCTGCAAGATGGAAACTGAGGATTGTCAATATGGGGGAGGAGGTTGGGGGAAGAGTTTGTCCGGACTAGGGAGGCCCTTTGATCTGTTAGTGGAATCATGCAGAGATGCTTCCTCTCCCTCTGAGTGGACTGTTGCATTCGGTGTAATATCCTTCTACCTATTGTCTTTTATACAAGACATAAATGACACCGCTTCCCTCCTAAACTACTGCATGTAGTCACAATGCCCCCCAGACGCAGTGACGACACGCAGTGAGTTCCCCCTCAGACTAAATGTCCAATTCTCTATAATAATAATAAACAATAAGACAACACACTGCCCGGTGGGCGCCACGAAACTGCCCGGTGGGCGCCATGAAACAATTTCGCAATGGAGCGCTCGCCAAAAACCTAAACCAATCTCTTCACTTATCAGAGAGACATTCCCCCATCACAGCTCCGTATGCCATTATAAATATACTATTACTAAGAAAACACAGGGCACACACACACACACACACACACACACACACACACACACACACACACACACACACACACACACACACACACACACACACACACACACACACACACACACACACACACACACACACACACACACACACACACACACACACACACACACACCATCCTGATATGTGAATCTGTCACACTCTGGTCTTAGTATTTTGTGTTTATATATTTATTTGGTCAGGCCAGGGTGTGACATGGGTTTATTTAGTTGTGTTTTCGTATTGGGGTTTTAGTAGGCATTGGGATTGCGGCTGAGTAGGGGTGTCTCGCATAGGCTATGGCTGCCTGAGGCGGTTCTCAATTAGAGTCAGGTGATTCTCGTTGTCTCTGATTGGGAACCATATTTAGGTAGCCTGGGTTTCACTGTGTTTTGTGGGTGATTGTTCCTGTCTCTGTGTTTGTTGTCACAAGATAGGCTGTATAGGTTTTTGCGTTTCGTTTGTTGTTTTGTATATTATTGTTCTTTCATGTATCGTTCATTTTTCATTAAAGAACATGAGTAACCACCACGCTGCATTTTGGTCCGATCCTTGTTCTACCTCTTCATCAGAGGAGGAGATAGAAGAGAGCCGTTACAGAATCCATAAAAAGGCTCGCCACTCACCATCTACCTAGAAAGACCTGACGAAATTGATGGAATACAATCAGGAAATAAAACACACACACACTTAGGCGTGATAGGCCGTGCAGCTGGAAGATGTAGTGCCAGGATGTAGTATTGTGGGACTGAGAATGGGATTGTGACCTGTGCTCCCTCCGGCCTCTAGGTCACCAGGCTGCTTGTTACGGCGCACACCTGTCACCATCGTTACGTGCACCTGTGCGTCGTCAGACTCACCTGGACTCAATCACTTCCCTGATTACCTTCCCTATATATGTCACTCCCTTTGGTTCCTTCACCAGGCATCATTGTTTCTGTTCCAGTTTCATGTCTGTGCGTTGTTCGTGTTTTCTTGTTTTGTATTATGTTCCATGTATTGTTTTAGACACACACTCCCTGAACTTGCTTCCTGACTCTCAGCTCACTCGTTACAGGGACGTACAGGGGGAGCAGGTCACCACTCCTCACTACTACAAACAGAGACAATTAGTCATCTTATAACACCATTAGGAAATAACCTTGGTGAAGAAAATGACAACCCAGTCTACTGAGAACAGGAAGTAAGAAAGAATGAGAGAAGAAGAGAAAGCTGGAGTGAAAGGAAAGAAGGCCAATCTCTTCGAAAGTTTCACAGAAAATACATCTAAGATTGAGGAGGTTTGGGGATCTGAGAGCCTCTCCATTGATTACTTGATCAATCATGTGAGTCAGAGTGTGGTCAACAGGGCTGGATCGATGGGGAGTCGGAGAGGGAAGAGAACAATCACACAGCACCAGACATAGGAGCCAGAGAGAGGTCTGCTGGACTCAACTCTCCTGAGATCTATGGAGGTAGGCTGGTGTTGAGTCTCTCTGAACACTACTGTAATTTGAAGAAGAAGTCTTGAGAATCAATGGGTGTAGATCACAGGTGTCAAACTCATTCCACGGAGGGCCGAGTGGCTGCGGGTTTCTCGCTCCTCCCTTGTACCCGGAGTGATGAATTAAGGTCACTAATTAGTAAGGAACTCCCCTCACCTGGTTGTCTAAGACGTAATTGAAAGGAGAAATCAAAAAGCCGCAGACACTAAGCCCTCTGTGGAATGAGTTTAACATCCCTGGTGTGGAGGAACACGAGAACTCTCACAATGGCCTCCACATGTTCAATGACGGAAGACTCATCAACACCGATTTGTCCACGTGATGGAAAAATAACTCAATGTTCGTCAATTAAAAACAGAAAATACAATATATATTTGCAATAATAATTCCAGGTGTTAACCTTTTCAACTCCAGGGAACATTTTCTCCATTTGTATCCGTATATGGTTGCTGTAGAAAAAGGGGCTCATTGACTGATCAGACTTGTATTCACCCGAACGGATTTCCAATAAGAAATGTTTTCGTTTTCCATTGCATAACATTCAGCTACAGAGTGCCCTAATGAACGGGGATCCTACCTAGGTCCATGTCAGAGGCCTTCTGTCGGTGGGAGTGGGGAACGTTCTTGTATATGGCGTCCAGGATCTTTTCCTTCACCTGGCTGATGGAGTCACAGTTCAACACCTTCACCTGGATCTCAGGGCTCTTCTCATTGTCCGGGTGGATGCAGTTCACCACCTGTAGAGAACAGGGACAAGACCTGGAGTTATACGCCTGCTATTACAATAGGAGTACAGTTCACCACCTGTAGAGAACAGGGACAAGACTTGGAGTTATACACCTCCTATTACAATAGGAGTACAGTTCACCACCTGTAGAGAACAGGGACAAGACTTGGAGTTATACACCTCCTATTACAATAGGAGTACAGTTCACCACCTGTAGAGAACAGGGACAAGACTTGGAGTTATACGCCTGCTATTACAATAGGAGTACAGTTCACCACCTGTAGAGAACAGGGACAAGACCTGGAGTTATACACCTCCTATTACAATAGGAGTACAGTTCACCACCTGTAGAGAACAGGGACAAGACCTGGAGTTATACACCTCCTATTACAATAGGAGAACAGTTCACCACCTGTAGAGAACAGGGACAAGACCTGGAGTTATACGCCTGCTATTACAATAGGAGAACAGTTCACCACCTGTAGAGAACAGGCACAAGACCTGGAGTTATACGCCTGCTATTACAATAGGAGAACAGTTCACCACCTGTAGAGAACAGGGACAAGACCTGGAGTTATACGCCTCCTATTACAATAGGAGAACAGTTCACCACCTGTAGAGAACAGGGACAAGACCTGGAGTTATACGCCTGCTATTACAATAGGAGAACAGTTCACCACCTGTAGAGAACAGGGACAGGTATTTTTTCTATAGAATAGAGAATCACATCAGGAGTTGATGGGATTCAGGTATGCTGTGTCTCAGTTGATAATTCTATTGGAGATGGAGACACATTCTGTGGGATGACGATAATCCAACCATGGCGCGGTCGTTGGATATCAGGTTTGAAAGAGGCCATTCTGTATCTGTCAAGTCTGGTGAAAGTCTTTCCTGTAATAGAAATGGGTATTCAGAGAAACTGGCCTCCCAGGGGGGGCCAGTCTGACACGGCATGGCTACCTTGAGTCGATGAGTGGTTAACAAGCTAATTATTATCGCACGGTTATTATCATTCACAGTGAATACATCAGCCATCATCATCAGCATCATCATCATCATCTACGCAATTGAAGCTCTCGCCAGATGTAATTACATGGTCCAAGGGAAAGAAGGAGGCCATTTACATAAGAAAGAGAAAATAAAATACTTCATGGTCCCATGCTGTTCCCAGTAAAATTCTATACCTCTATCGTTGAGCAGATAATTACATGTTGTAAAGGGCCACTCCATCATCAATCCTTCTAGATTGATTGAGACAGAGATACTGTTTCTCACGGCCAACTGAAATAACTCTATTCCTCTCCAGGCTATCTGAGCCACACTGTGTGTTTCCTGGGAAGGGTTTGATTTGTCTTACAGAGACATTGAGGTAGTAACAGACTGCCTGGCCGGGTGTCTTGTCTTCCCTCAGTCAGCTCAGGTCACAGTGATGGAGGAGAGGAATGAAGGTGATCAGAGAGTAGAACAGAAAGAGAGACCAGGGAAACAGCCTCCTCCCCCTCTTCCTGGCCTCCTCCCCCTCTTCCCTGCCCCCCCTTCCCTGATCTCTAACACACTCCCTCCTTTCCCCGGCCTCCTCCCCCTCTTCCTCGCCTCCTCCCCCTCTTCCTCGCCTCCTCCCCCTCTTCCTGGCCTCCTCCCCCTCTTCCTGGCCTCCTCCCCCTCTTCCTCACCCCCCCCTTCCCTGATCTCTAACACACTCCCTCCTTTCCCCTGCCTCCTCCCCCTCTTCCTCGCCTCCCCCTCTTCCTCGCCTCCTCCCCCTCTTCCTCACCTCCTCCCCCTCTTCCTCACCTCCTCCCCCTCTTCCTCGCCTCCTCCCCCTCTTCCTCGCCTCCTCCCCCTCTTCCTCGCCTCCTCCCCCTCTTCCTCGCCTCCTCCCTCTGTCAGCTCCGGTCTCTAAAAGAAAGTGAGGTCAGGAGCCCTCTTCCAGTCAGTCGTGAAAGGAGGCGGGTGGCTAGGTGTTACCGTGTCCAAAACCCCTTCCTTCCCCTCCCCACCCCACAAAATGCAGTTCCTACCCCAGCCCAGTTCCTACCCCAGCCCAGGTCCTACCCCAGCCCAGTTCCTACCCCAGCCCAGTTCCTACCCCAGCCCAGTTCCTACCCCAGCCCAGGTCCTACCCCAGCCCAGGTCCTACCCCAGCCCAGTTCCTACCCCAGCCCAGGTCCTACCCCAGCCCAGTTCCTACCCCAGCCCAGTTCCTACCCCAGCCCAGTTCCTACCCCAGACCCTTACCAGCATCTTGTAGTCGATTTGCTGTCTGATGAGCTTATCCTCGCTCAGCGAGTAGCGCGCCTCGCCAGTGATGGAGTCTATAGGCCCCTTTTCCATCTGCTGCTTGATGGCACAGAAGAGGGAGAAGAGGGGCTCGCCCGCACACTCCTGTGTAGAGAGGGATGGTGAGAGACAGACAGACAGAGACAGAGAGACAGACAGAGACAGACAGACAGAGACAGAGACAGAGACAGAGACAGAGACAGACAGACAGACAGACAGACAGACAGACAGACAGACAGACAGACAGACAGACAGACAGACAGACAGACAGACAGACAGACAGACAGACAGACAGACAGACAGACAGACAGACAGACAGACAGACAGACAGACAGACAGACAGACAGACAGACAGACAGACAGACAGACAGAGAGAGAGAGAGAGAGACAGAGAGAGAGAGACAGACAAACAGATAAACAGAGAGAGATTGGTGTCAAAAATATAACCTTAACCCTAACTCTAACACGAACCCGATTTCCTAACCCTAAACCAAATTGTAATGCCATTTCATAACCCTAAACCAAATTGTAATGCCATTTCATAACCCTAAACATAATTGTAATGCCCATATCTAATTCTAACCTTAACTCTAAACCCCCTAGAAACAGCATTTTACCCTGTGGGGACTAACAAAATGTTACTATTTTTTACTATTCTTGTGGGGATACGTCCACACACACAAACAAACACACGCACACACACAGACACGTTACCATATTACACACTCTCACAGACATGAAGCTAGAGGAGCTGAATGGGTGAGAAAAGCAGAATGTATCAGAGTGAAGTGTATGCAGACATTGACCTTTAGGAACTTGTATAGCAGGAAGGTGAACCAGTTGGTCAGCATTTTCTCTGCCACAGACTCCGTCCTGAAATCAACAGAGACATTCCATCAACATACCATCCCTCACAACCTCACAAATACTCAATATGATCATCAAATTCCCCACAAAACCAGGACTGTCGTAATTAATAGGGGCTTTTGTTACACAAACATCATTGCAAAAACATTTTTGGCTCTCACTTCTAAAGGTCCCCAATCTTCCTGCCGATGCCTTTTATATTCAGGCACGCCAAGGGCACCTAAGCTACGCTGGGGTCTTAATAGAAGAGAAAGCAATTAAAACCTTTATTTGATCCCATTGGGATTGATGTCATTAGAAGGGCCTATAATAATACTGGCCTCATTATTAACCTCTCCCTCCTTAGCCCATTCACACCCACTGTCTGGGACGACACCGAACATCACATTACAATAGAAAGTGGATGCACACATCCATCGCCCTGCTCTCTTTCATGTCCGGTCTCTCGTGCCAGTGGGCGCTCCGCTGGCGTGACTAATCGGGGCACCGTTCACTGGGCTACCACAGGCGGCCATACCGTGTGAATGGATAATATTCATGTGCACAATAACAAACAGCAGGGTCTGAAAGGCGAGAGGCGGGGATCGGATATCTTTTGACACGTCTCTGGCTCCTGTGTGGTGGGTAATCTGCCAAGAACCCCCCCCCCCTCACCCCACCACCACCTCAATGAGGCATGGCCACAGGCATCAATATTTCAGGATTAGGCCATTGTGTGTGTGTGCACGCCCCCTTGCCCCTTGTGTCATTCGGTTGCCACCTGCAGCCTCCCCCTGGCCCCTCCTCTCAGAGCCCTCCTGGCCCCTCCACTCCGAGCCCTCCTGGCCCCTCCTATCAGAGCCCTCCTGGCCCCTCCACTCAGAGCCCTCCTGGCCCCTCCTCTCAGAGCCCTCCTGGCCCCTCCTCTCAGAGCCCTCCTGGCCCCTCCACTCAGAGCCCTCCTGGCACCTCTTAGGAGGACCATCGCAATTAGAGATGGAGGATTGTGCCCGCTGTGCCAATAGGCCGGGCCCGGCACCCCCTGCCAACCAGAATTGGCACAACACCTGGATGGGATTAACATCCTGCTCTGCTTGCGCCCGCACTTTTATGTTGGTGCGGCGGCCGAGAGTGTCCTCGGCTCTAGGGGTAAGGGAGGTCACGTTTCATCTTTTCTTTCATGTGTCCCTCACTCTATTCCTCCCCTCCACTCCCTCATTCGCTCTCCCTCCTCCCTCCTCTCCCCTCAGACCCTGTCCCCTTACTTGTAATCATTCACACTTCCAAATGGTCTCCATGTAGACAAATTCAGCACATCAATCAAAGGGATGAAAAGAGAGTGTAAAAGGGAGAGGTGGAGAAGAAATGACTTGGAGATGGAGGGAGGAGGAGTCTCAGTAAAATGGAAGAATAACAGAATGACTTGGAGATGGAGGGAGGGGTCAGTAAAATGGAAGAATAACAGAATGACTTGGAGATGGAGGGAGGAGGGGGTCTCAGTAAAAGACAAGAATAACAGAATGACTTGGCTGAGTCTTTATCTCCTCTTTCAGCTCCCGCGTTTTCTCCTCCTTTTGTTATTTTATGTGTTTGTGTGTGTTCTTAAAGAACGTTTTCAGAAAGGTGTGTGCAACTGTGTGTGTAACTGTGTGTGTGTGTGCTCTTAAAGAACGTGTTCAGAAAGGTGTGTGTAACTGTGTGTGTTTGTGGTTTTCTTTGGCAGTGCGAGCCAGGCCCTCCAGTAATGATCTGTTTTGGCACGGCCCCACAGGGAGTCCAAATGGCCATCCTCTATCCAAGCCCTGCCTATAGGGAAGATGGGATGAAGGGTTGCTGTACCTAACATGTCCACAACCGCCCGACAACCTCCTCAGCCTCCTCTCGACTGCCACATCTCTACAACGTATCAGTAACGTTACTGATAAGTTAACATGGCTGTAATGCTCTGTGATAGTAGTGTGCCTGCTTAGCACACAGTCAACCAAGTCAACTTGTTGGTACTTAGTTTCCCCTGGTTACAGAGCAGTCGTTTTGCCTCTGCACGTGAGATGGGAACCAAAGAATTCTTGGATTGCAGATCCGGTGGGACGCATTAGTATGTCGTGCAGAGCGACGCTCTATAAAACGGAGGCTTAACGCTCAATGTATCTTCACAGCTCTCCCACTCATCCCACAGACATTTCTTTACAGGCATCTGGCATCGCACTGATCATGATAATCTAAACCATGGGTGCTGAAACAACAGATGTGGCTTACAAACAGAGTTTTGATACCAGAGGTCATTAATGAGGGTTCTGTAGACCATATCGTCCTAGGGTGTTATTGATTGTGATAGATAAGCTCTTAAAATCAATAAGATGTTAAAGGACAGGATTCTCAGTGACGTTTTTCACTCTACCCTCCTCTGGGCCAAGTGGGGGTCACAAGGCTTTTCTTCTGTTAACCAAACACGCAGCTACGTTGTAGCTCTGCTGCTAGCCACGCCCCCTTCCTCCAATCCCACGTGTTAAAGCACCACAGCATGAAGTCAAAAATGATTTCAATTTCCCACTCGGGCTCCTGGGGAGAAGATTGTCTGTCTGACGCAGAGCACAGGCTGCATACCCAATGGCACCCTATGTTCTTTATAGAGCACTACTTTTGCACTACTTTTTTCACGACCTCATTCCTGATCAAAAGTAGTGCACTACATAGGGAATAGGGTACAATTTGGGACATAGAAGCAGTCTCAGTGCTTAGGCTGACGTCTTCTTACTAGCACTACTGAGATAATCCTCACAGTATAATCAGAGGACCTTTAGCTCCTACTGATTATTATCCCCTGTGTGTGTGTGTGTGTGTGTGTGTGTGTGTGTGTGTGTGTGTGTGTGTGTGTGTGTGTGTGTGTGTGTGTGTGTGTGTGTGTGTGTGTGTGTGTGTGTGTGTGTGTGTGTGTGTGTGTGTGTGTGTGTGTGTGTGTGTGTGTTTGTGTGTGTGTGTGTGTGTGTGTGTGTGTGTGTGTGTGCATCAGGAGAGGCAGATGGACGGTTGCTGGTTAAAGGAAATAATAGTAGCCCCGATTTTTTAAATGATATATTATATCATAGATGGATGAAAGAAATCTGAGCTGTGGAAAAGGTTCAGCAGCTATTTCAGTATGCATGAGGAGAGAATGAGAGGGTGTAAGCAGGGGGTGGGGGGGTGGAGGAAGGAGAGGGGGCTGACAGAGGAGGGCGCAAAAATGCGACAGATGGTTGTGGAAGTCTCTCGTTAGTTAGTTTGCCTGGTGGTGTGCTTCAGCTGAGGTTGAGACGGGCAGATGGGGATGTAGAGAAAGGCGGGAGAGGAGAGTGGAGGAGAGGAGAGTGGAGGAGAGGAGAGTGGTGGAGAGGAGAGTGGAGAGTGGAGGAGAGGAGAGTGGAGGAGAATGGAGGAGAGGAGAATGGAGAGTGGAGGAGAGGAGAATGGAGAGTGGATGAGAGTGGAGGAGAGTGGAGGACAGGGGTGGAGAGTGGTGGAGAGGAGAGTGGAGAGTGGAGGAGAGGAGAGTGGAGGAGAATGGAGGAGAGGAGAATGGAGAGTGGAGGAGAGGAGAATGGAGAGTGGATGAGAGTGGAGTAGAGTGGAGGACAGGGGTGGAGAGTGGTGGAGAGGAGAGTGGAGAGTGGAGGAGAGGAGAGTGGAGGAGAATGGAGGAGAGGAGAATGGAGAGTGGAGGAGAGGAGAATGGAGAGTGGATGAGAGTGGAGAGAGTGGAGGACAGGGGTGGAGAGTGGTGGAGAGGAGAGGAGAGTGAGAGGAGAGTGGAGGAGAATGGAGGAGAGGAGAATGGAGAGTGGAGGAGAGGAGAATGGAGAGTGGAGGAGGGGAGAATGGAGAGTGGATGAGAGTGGAGGAGAGTGGAGGAGAATAGAGGAGAGGAGAATGGAGGAGAGGAGAGTGGAGGAGAGGAGAGTGGAGGAGAATGGAGGAGAGGAGAATGGAGGAGAGGAGAGTGGAGGAGAATGGAGGAGAGGATAATGGAGAGTGGAGGAGAGGAGAATGGAGAGTGGATGAGAGTGGAGGAGAGTGGAGGACAGGGGTGGAGAGTGGTGGAGAGGGGTGGAGGATGGAGGAGAGTGGTGGAGAGGGTGGAGGAGAGGGGTGGAGAGTGGACGAGAGGGGTGGAGAGGGGAGGAGAGGGGTGGAGAGGGGAGGAGAGGGGTGGAGAGGGGTGGAGAGTGGGGGAGAGTGGAGGAGAGGGGAGGAGAGGAGTGGAGAGTGGAGGAGAGGGGAGGAGAGGGGTGGAGAGTGGGGCAGAGGGGTGGAGAGTGGTGGAGAGGGAGGAGAGTGGGGGAGAGGGGTGGAGAGGGGTGGAGAGTGGTGGAGAGTGGAGGAGAGAATGGAGGAGAATGGAGGAGAGGGGTGGAGAGTTTGTCTTGGAAGCGGTGATGGGAAGCTGGTCTGGACACAGTGCCAAAGATGTCCTGCTTATGCACTTTGAGCAGTGATTTAGTAATCAAGTAAAAGGCAAAGAGGGGGAAAGACAGAGAAAAGAGAGAGAAAGAGAGATGGCCTGCGCAGAGGCGGGGGGAGAGAGAGAGGGCGGGAGATAGATGGATAAAGCGGGAGAGAGAGAGAGAGAGAGAGAGAGAGAGAGAGAGAGAGAGAGAGAGAGAGAGAGAGAGAGAGAGAGAGAGAGAGAGAGAGAGAGAGACAATGAGAGGGAGATTGGGAGGACACATAGGGAGGAGGAAGGGAGAGATATATTGAGGGACGGGACGGGGACGGGGGGCGGGGGGTGTTACTCAGAGCCCAGATTTAGCCTTCTCATCACAGCTGAGTGAGCCTGGGTGTCTCCTCTATTTTGGGTGTGTATCCAGGGCCAAGAAGCAAGTATGTGACCGTGTGTTAGGGCTAGCAGCTAAAGGTTAGTCAGACTGAGGGTGGCCACGTGTGATAGCACAAGCACACCCCTCTAGTCTGACAGTGTTCCCGCAGCTAGCCCCTCTCGTCTGACAGTGTTCCCGCAGCTAGCCCCTCTCGTCTGACAGTGTTCCCGCAGCTAGCCCCTCTAGTCTGGCAGTGTTCCAGCAGCTAGCCCCTCTAGTAAGTCGCTCTGGATAAGAGCGTCTGCTAAATGACTTAAATGTAAATGTAGTCTGACAGTGTTCCAGCAGCTAGCCCCTATAGTCTAACAGTGTTCCAGCAGCTAGCCCCTCTAGTCTGACAGTGTTCCAGCAGCTAGCCCCTCTAGTCTGACAGTGTTCCAGCAGATAGAACCTCTAGTCTGGTAGTGTTCCAGCAGCTAGCCCCTCTAGTCTGACAGTGTTCTAGCAGATAGAACCTCTAGTCTGGTAGTGTTACAGCAGCTAGCCCCTCTAGTCTGGTAGTGTTCCAGCATTGAGCCCCTCTAGTCTGACAGTGTTCCAGCAGTTAGCCCCTCTAGTCTGACAGTGTTCCCGCAGCTAGCCCCTCTCGTCTGACAGTGTTCCAGCAGCTAGCCCCTCTAGTCTGACAGTGTTCCAGCAGCTAGCCCCTATAGTCTAACAGTGTTCCAGCAGCTAGCCCCTCTAGTCTGACAGTGTCCCAGCAGCTAGCCCTCTAGTCTGGTAGTGTTCCCGCAGCTAGCCCCTCTAGTCTGGTAGTGTTCCAGCACTAGCCCCTCTCGTCTGACAGTGTCCCAGCAGCTAGCCCCTCTAGTCTGACAGTGTCCCAGCAGCTAGCCCCTCTAGTCTGGTAGTGTCCCAGCAGCTAGCCCCTCTAGTCTGGTAGTGTCCCAGCAGCTAGCCCCTCTAGTCTGGTAGTGTCCCAGCAGCTAGCCCCTCTAGTCTGGTAGTGTTCCAGCAGCTAGCCCCTCTAGTCTGACAGTGTCCCAGCAGCTAGCCCCTCTAGTCTGGTAGTGTTCCCGCAGCTAGCCCCTCTAGTCTGGTAGTGTTCCCGCAGCTAGCCCCTCTCGTCTGACAGTGTTCCAGCAGCTAGCCCCTCTAGTCTGACAGTGTTCCAGCAGCTAGCCCCTATAGTCTAACAGTGTTCCAGCAGCTAGCCCCTCTAGTCTGACAGTGTCCCAGCAGCTAGCCCTCTAGTCTGGTAGTGTTCCGCAGCTAGCCCCTCTAGTCTGACAGTGTTCCAGCAGCTAGCCCCTCTAGTCTGACAGTGTTCCAGCAGCTAGCCCCTATAGTCTAACAGTGTTCCAGCAGCTAGCCCCTCTAGTCTGACAGTGTCCCAGCAGCTAGCCCCTCTAGTCTGGTAGTGTTCCAGCAGCTAGCCCCTCTAGTCTGGTAGTGTTCCAGCAGCTAGCCCTCTAGTCTGGTAGTGTTCCCGCAGCTAGCCCCTCTAGTCTGGTAGTGTTCCAGAAGCTAGCCCCTCTAGTCTGGTAGTGTTCCCGCAGCTAGCCCCTCTAGTCTGGTAGTGTTCCCGCAGCTAGCCCCTCTAGTCTGGTAGTGTTCCAGCAGCTAGCCCTTCTAGTCTGGTAGTGTTCCCGCAGCTAGCCCCTCTAGTCTGGTAGTGTTCCAGCAGCTAGCCCTTCTAGTCTGGTAGTGTTCCCGCAGCTAGCCCCTCTAGTCTGGCAGTGTTCCAGCAGCTAGCCCCTCTAGTCTGGTAGTGTTCCCGCAGCTAGCCCCTCTAGTCTGGTAGTGTTCCAGCAGCTAGCCCCTCTAGTCTGGTAGTGTTCCAGCAGCTAGCCCTCTAGTCTGACAGTGTTCCCGCAGCTAGCCCCTCTAGTCTGACAGTGTTCCCGCAGCTAGCCCCTCTAGTCTGGTAGTGTTCCAGCAGCTAACCCCTCTAGTCTGGTAGTGTTCCAGCAGCTAGCCCTCTAGTCTGGTAGTGTTCCAGCAGCTAGCCCCTCTAGTCTGGTAGTGTTCCAGCAGCTAGCCCCTCTAGTCTGGTAGTGTTCCAGCAGCTAGCCCTTCTAGTCTGGTAGTGTTCCAGCAGCTAGCCCCTCTAGTCTGGTAGTGTTCCCGCAGCTAGCCCCTCTAGTCTGGTAGTGTTCCAGCAGCTAGCCCCTCTAGTCTGGTAGTGTTCCCGCAGCTAGCCCCTCTAGTCTGGTAGTGTTCCAGCAGCTAGCCCCTCTAGTCTGGTAGTGTTCCAGCAGCTAGCCCTCTAGTCTGGTAGTGTTCCAGCAGCTAGCCCTCTAGTCTGGTAGTGTTCCAGCAGCTAGCCCCTCTAGTCTGGTAGTGTTCCAGCAGCTAGCCCCTCTAGTCTGGTAGTGTTCCAGCAGCTAGCCCCTCTAGTCTGGTAGTGTTCCAGCAGCTAGCCCTTCTAGTCTGGTAGTTCCAGTATTGTTTTTACAGACTGTATTATACTGTAATATTTACTGTAGTGTTTTAGTTTTATTGTCTTTGACATAGGAGTGAGGGCTTTCGCCTTGAGGCAACCTACTGGACAAATACTTAAAGATCACATTTTCCACAACCAGAGAGTTCAGAGCTTCTGCTCTTATAACCTGTAAGGAACACAATATATGGTCTGTACTTGGCATGTAGGTTTTTCACTTATGGGTGGCACAAATTGGGATTTTGGGGAGGGGATTGGGCAGGTTATATGCAAATTAAATACACTAGTATTTCCATATATACTGTAAACATGACTCAAATATTTACTACAGTGTTTCTTTTCAGATAAAACTGTAATATGTATTATAGTATATACTAAACATGTATTTACTACAAGATTCTATAGTAAGTATTCTACAGTATACTACAACATCAAGTGACACTGACAGCGTTTAGTATAATATTCTACACTATACTACAGAATTCTATAGTAAGTACTGTAGTATTGTTTCATTTGGGATTGAGGGAGTTTACTGCCTGGTAATGGCTCCGGAAGCTCTGGGTGTGATTAATCATGCCTTGCCCATACAGCATGAATCCAATGCTGCATCCAAGATCTTTCTGTTAAACGTCTCCTTCATGATGTGAATATGCGGTTCATTTTCTGACACAACGATATGCTCAATATGCTCCCGAACAGAGGAATCTGTGTCTATCTTCATTGGGGAGGAGGATTTCGCCCGAGGGAGGACGGGAGGTTTGCAATTGAAATTAGGAAGATTAAATTCATTTACGACATGCCTATCAAATCATTGGGGAGGCTGACTGAGCACTGAGCACCCTGAGCAAATGTGTGATACAACGACCACACGGACCAACGTCTTTTTCAAGGTTAACCGAGATGGTCACAACACTTGCAGCACCATATATGGTGATATGGTGTTGAATTGAAGTGGTGGTACTGTGTATATGATACAGACTGACACACAGGGAAGTGCTGATTGAGTGGGGAGTAGCTAGGGCTTTTAACAATCCCATTTCTTTTTCAAGTGAGGATTTTTACATTTTTTTTAAATTGGATTCTCCGCTAATTAATCGTAATTATATTCTAATGATGTGCGTGTCAGAGTAGTACATGTTTCTGAGACAAAGTGATCATTTCAATGTCATTGAAGTTAATTCCACATGTCACCGCCATGAAACAGTGAATATGGAGCGATCAGGCGTGGCTGATCGGCTTGCTGCTTGACTAATACACTAATTCCACAAAGTCCAGTTTCAAAGGACGCATCCCAAATGGCACCCTATGGGCCCTGGCCAAAAGTACTGCACTATATAATAAATAAGGATTTTACCCTGTTCTTAGTTTTAGCATAAACCAGCCATTCTAGAGAGTTAGAGTTGGAGAAGAAGTACGGACATTGGTATTAATGATCAATTGAGAGCGGCTTGGAGAGGGAAAGCAAACCCACAGCCACAGTTGTCCATTACCATTGAGTGGAAATCTATGAGTGTTAATGTGTAGGATAAAGCTAATGCAACGTTGATGTTAGCATTAGTCAGCTGTTCAGAGCTTAAATGCGTAAGAGCTCCGTGAGGGCCCAATCATTCACTCTGTCGCAGATAGAGAGAGAGAGAAAGAGAACGAGAGAAGAGAGTGATGAAGAGAGCGAGAGAAGAGAGCAAGAGAAGAGAGTGATGAAGAGAGATAGAGAAGTGTGTGTGTGAGTTTGTGCAGGTGTTCTGGAGAAGTGAAGTCACTCACCCCTCTCCCCAGACACAGAGAGGTGAGGACAGAGCCAAGGCCTTTGTCTTAATGAGGCCAGAGATGGCCCACGAGAGTCACACACACACCCACTTCTCCCCTCTCCCCTCACCTTCGGAGCAGCAGCTTGGGGTGGTTCTTGCTCTCCAGGTTGCGGTCGATGAGGTCAGAGAGCAGGTGCTTGAGGACATCGGTGGCGTACTCCAGTTTACTCTGCAGCATTGTCATGATGAGCGAGGCCACGTTGCCGCGGTCGCGCATGGAGAAGCCGCGCTGCGACTCGAGCGTGCGGATGAATGAGAGCAGGAAGACCTTGTTGTTGATGAGCTGGCCGAACAGCTTCAGGCCCTTCTCCACCTGCTCCTGTCTGTAGCCCGGCACCTGGAAGACAGGGAGGAGAAGAAGAGAGGAGAGACGGATACGCTTAGATGACAATTTATTTATTTAACTAGGCAAGTCAGTTAAGAACAAATTCTTATTTTCAATGACAGCCTAGGAACAGTGGGTTAACTGCCTTGTTCAGGGGCACAATGACAGATTTGTACCTTGTCAGCTCGGGGAGTCCAACGCTCTAACCACTAACCTGCCGCCCCGTCAGAGGTCACACTTGTCTCAGATACAGAGACTGTTTGGGGTCACGGTTTGGGGTCAGTCATGCATGCATACATTTTACACTTGGGTGGTCCGGGGAATGGAATCCACGACCCTGGCGTTACAAACACCATGCTCTACCAACTGAGATACAAAGGACCACATGGTCAGGCCAAACGCCTGGCCCAAGTCATGGGTGTAACATAACATCACTACATCCCTCGTCATTAGAGTAACATGAAGCCAACACGAGATGAATCAGACATCACTACATCCCTAGTCATTAGAGTAACATGGACCCAACACTAGAGGAATCAGACATCACTACATCCCTAGTCATTAGAGTAACATGGACCCAGCACTAGAGGAATCAGACATCACTACATCCCTCGTCATTAGAGTAACATGAAGCCAACACGAGATGAATCAGACATCACTACATCCCTAGTCATTAGAGTAACATGAAGCCAACACGAGATGAATCAGACATCACTACATCCCTAGTCATTAGAGTAACATGGACCCAACACTAGAGGAATCAGACATCACTACATCCCTAGTCATTAGAGTAACATGGACCCAGCACTAGAGGAATCAGACATCACTACATCCCTAGTCATTAGAGTAACATGGACCCAGCACTAGAGGAATCAGACATCACTACATCCCTAGTCATTAGAATAACATGGACCCAACACTAGAGGAATCAGACATCAATACATCCCTAGTCATTAGAGTAACATGGACCCAACACTAGAGGAATCAGACATCACTACATCCCTAGTCATTAGAGTAACATGGACCCAACACTAGAGGAATCAGACATCCAGGGATAGACTATAGACTCTGACTGACTGTGGGGAAGAACTCATTCCATGGCCTTGGCATCTCCCATTCCAGCCAAATCCATTATCACTCCACTGGCTCAATTCAAATCAAATCAAATTTGACTTGTCACATACACATGGTTAGCAGATGTTGATGTGAGTGTAGCGAAATGCTTGTGCTTCTAGTTCCGACAATGCAGTGATAACCAACCTAGCTGTTAAGACCTGGTTCTCTCAAATGACAGTCTGTTTAACCCTGGTTCTCTCAAATGACAGTCTATTAAGACCTGGTTCTCTCAAATGACAGTCTATTAAGACCTGGTTCTCTCAAATGACAGTCTGTTAAGACCTGGTTCTCTCAAATGACAGTCTGTTTAACCCTGGTTCTCTCAAATGACAGTCTGTTAAGACCTGGTTCTCTCAAATGACAGTCTGTTAAGACCTGGTTCTCTCAAATGACTGTGTGTGCTAATGATTACAGCCTGGAATGTGGGCATGGGAGGATATCTGGGAGAGTCAGCATGGGAGGATATCTGGGAGAGTCAGCATGGGAGGATATCTGGGAGAGTCAGAATGGGAGGATATCTGGGAGAGTCAGCATGGGAGGATATCTGGGAG